>NC_044930.1:9300739-9312758 GCF_003576645.1 Ipomoea triloba
AAAAAAAAAAAAAAAAAAAAAACTCCTTACTACATGAGTAGGCTACATTTCTAAATAATTTCATAATAACACCAAAATCCCAAAATAAAATAGTAACAATGATACCAAATTTGCATAAAAGGGAAAAGAAACTATTTCATAGAGACATAAAATATCTTGAATATTATCAATATTTAGTAAATTCTGTCAAAGAAGAATTCTACTGGTGTGAATTACCATCAGTATGATTATCAGCTTCATTTACACTAAAAACTCACCAAAACAAAGATACATGTCCTCAATCCACAAGAAACTACAGCTAGTAATGAAAAAAAAAATGCATGATACTGTTATCACTATCCCACAATTTAAGAAATATGCACTTGCTCTATTTTCTGCAAAGTTATGACATATATAAGGTAGATTATGCATGAGTCTTATGACACTATGTTAAGGCTTCTCTATCATATTTTCTAAATGAAATATTAGTAAAATTTCTCATGATCCATATAAGCCTTATGGTTCTCCTTTTCCTAACCAAAATAACTTTGAAGAAATGTTATTAGGTTAACACTCCTTGCTCTTGACAATTTCTTCTGAAAGGTGGGCCAATTATGAAGGAATAGGCTAGAGTGAAGGATATTATATTCAGCCCCCTCCATTTCTGTTTTGGTCATTATGGATAAATGAAACAGAAGAACCACTTCACTTAAAATGACTTTCCTTGAAGAGCTCGCATCTACAGTGCAAGTAAAGCTCATACTTTTCTCTTTTCAATCCTTTTCAATTATATGCTCTAGTACATTTTAGATGATAAAGCATGGCATGCCACCCATTAGATTTGATGTCACAGTAATATAATATAAATGATAAGCAACAAGCTGAAAAGTAATACAGGTAAAATTTTTCTCAAATAAGAAGTTATACATACTGGCTAAGGGTACCACCACCTGGGGCTGTCTGCAGTGACTGGGCACATACAATGTGATTCAATGACGGCAAGGCTCTATGAGAAAGATCACAACTTGCATCCGTGAAAACACTGCTTTTCAATCCTTTTCTAGTCTACATAAACCCAAGTTTATCTGCTTCAGATGCCTTGAATAAAATGAGGGGAAAAAAAAAAGAGCATGTAAACTAATACTCCATATCATTTAAAGGGACACCTACTGTTTGCAATAAGCTGGGCAATGATCTCTCTCACTCTATTTTTTTGTATTTTTAATGGATAGTTTGCTTCCAGATCAATAACAAAAGAAAATTTTCACTAACTTAGCATCTGCTTCTCATGAAATGTACTCCGTAACTTTTGAAACCAAGAAGTTACAGTAACACCATGTTGGCACAACAGTTCAAACTCTAATAGCAGGCCACTGTACTGCCACTGATCCAAGCTAGATTTCAGAGCCCTTATCACCAGTAATCACCACAAGAGCATTTCCCATTCCTAAAGTGGTGGAACCGATTGACATCTCTCACAATAATCTCTCTTTGCGCTATTTGTGATATGTATTTGGTAACCGTATGGCAATCATTACAGACCCGAAGATTTTTCGTCAAGCGAATCACGCTTCCTGCTGGTGTGCTTAATAGTCCAAATGCAATTGCCGATCTCTCACTATGCCCCCATAGTAATTTCACTTTCATCTTTTCATCAACATCACGGAGAACACAACTTGTATCAGGTACATATCCACAAGCTTCAATCTCTGATTTTAAAGCTTCTAAAAACTTATGAATTTCTTGCCAGCTTGGATGTGAATCATCCCCTGCAAAGAAAGTGTGGACCCGGTTATGTATTTCAATTGAACTGTATCCTGGAATTTTCTTTAATCTGCGAAACCTCATGATGCTCCGAATATAATCTACTATATCCCATCTCCTTACTTCAGCATATATATTTGATAACAAAACATATATACCAGGGTTTGTGGAATCTAGGTGAAGCAATTTATCAGCTGTTCTCAAGCCAATATCAATGTTCTTGTGGTAACGACACCCATTGAGTAAAGCTTCAAGAACAGCAGTACCCGGCTCAGAAGGCATTTTTCTAATAAATGCTTCTGCATCTTTAAGACGCCCAGCCCGACTAAGAAGATCGACAAAACAAGCATAATGCTTTTCAGATGGCTTCATATTATGTTCTCTTTTCATCTTCTCAAACAAATCAATACCCTCTTCTACAAGCCCAGAATGACTGCAAGCAGCTAGAAGAGCAACAAATGTAGTTTGATTTGGAGTGACTCTCTGACGCATCATTTGGTCATACATGCTTAAAGCTTGGTGGCCAAAACCATGAACACCATAGCCTGTAATCATAGAGTTCCACAAAATAACATCACCAGAATTGGACACAGTATTGAATACCCTTTCTGCTAAACTTAGTTTACCACATTTGGCATACATATCAATAAGGGCTGTCATGTTAACAACATCAAAACAAAACCCCAATCGAAGTAGATTAGCATGAACACTTTTTCCTTTCTTCAAGGACCCCAAATGGGCACAACAGTAGACTAAAGCAACCAGAGTAACAGAATTTGCAACAACTTTCTCTTCCTGCATCTGATGGAATAGTTTCAAGGCATCCTCAGCTTTTCCATTTTGAGCTAATCCAACTAGCAAAGCAGTCCATGTAATAACATTTTTGCCTTTCATGGGAGTAAAAACATAATTTGCCTTGTCAAGTTCTCCACATTTTGCATATAAATCCACAAGTGCTGTAGATAGAATATCATTTGAGTCTAGGCTCCGTCTTAAAATGCAAGCATGAAGTATCTTTCCACCTCCTAAATCAGCCACTTGTGAGCAACCTTGAAGAAGGCTAACAAGAGTTCCAGAATCAAAAGCAATCCCATGACATACTAATTCATGAAAATATTCGAGTGATTTATGAACCAAGTTATTCTGAACACATCCTGAAATCATCACATTCCAGGATACCAAAGTTCTAGTAGGCATCCTATTAAATACAAGAGAAGAACTTTCAAGGTCACCCATCTTATTATACATATTAATCAAGGAGGTTAGAACAGTGACATCTTTCCCCATTCCCAACTCAACAACAAGTCCATGGCCACATTGTCCAATCCTTATACACCCCATTCCCTCACAAGCCTGAATCAAGTTCACCATAGTGACAGTACTAGGTCTAATGTTACATCTACGCATAACAAAAAACAGTTGAAAAACCTTATTGAATTGACTGGTTCTCACATATCCTCCCATCATTGAATTCCAGCACACAACGTCCTTACTTTCCATCTTATCGAACAATCTCTGTGCATCATCAAGGTGATCAAATTTCACCAAGAAACTTAACATTGAACTTCCAAAAAACCGATCATTTTGCATCCCACAATCCAGACCCCTCCTAACAATTTCCATCCCAGTCTCATAATCCGGTAAGGCACTGCATGCCTTGAGCGTGAATGTGCATGTGCAACTATCAATTCTTAAATCTAGCCTACCCATCATTCGAAACAGCTCAACCACCTTACAGTATTGCCCCCATTTCAGAAATGCATTCATCATAGCATTGCAAAGAAACACTTCTGGCTTAGTAAATTGATCGAACACATAGCAGGCAGTGTCAAGGGAGCCCAACTCACAGTACGCCTTAACAAGCATCGTAGCTAGAAACTGGTCAGTGGATAAGGAATTTACAACAATCTGTGCATGAATTGATGTGACCCAGAAAATGTTTTTCGAGAATTGTTGTAAGAGCGACAGAAGCCCGTTAGAGACGGTTTGAGGTGGGAGAAAATGATAGTTATCGAGCACTGAGGAGTGGTTTGAGAATGAAGAAACGGAGAGGGTTAGAAGAGGCTTCATGTGACCGAAACATCTGTTTTCAAGAATTGATGGAAACTTGACGACATGGGAAAGAAGTTTCATTTCAACAGTTTGTAACGATTAGACGGCCCGGCGAAAAACCACACATATCATTTTGAACATTTTCAACTTTCAAGTGAGTTGCTGTACAAGTACTAGCAAGATAAGATAAGTTCACAAATTTTTTTGACCAAATTGATAATTTAATATTAAAACTTTGTTGTAAATCGGCCTCAGAACGATTCTAAACAATATAGAGAGTAAAGAGAAAAGTAAAAGGGAAGAAAAACTAGAAAAAATGCAGGAATTATTAGAGTCCTTTCATCAATAATTGTTTTATATATATAGGGATGTAAATCGAGTCAATCCACTTAATTTCAGACTAGCTCTGTTGAACTTATTAGTTATTTTATTATTTTATTTTTGTAATTCCAAAAGATCCTAACTCTAAACCTCAAGCATATTTATCGGGCAGTTTGAACTTTTAACCATCTAAACTAAAATTGAAAATTGAGAATGAATATCAACATTCAATAGAGCATGATGAGCACTTTAAATCAAGTAGTAGCAATTACAAATATATTAAGCATTTAAACCTAATAAGTTAAAATAATGTTATAAGAATGGTTTATTTTATCCAAAATAAGTTAACTATTTAAATTTAATAATTAACAAGTATTTTCACCCGTGCGATGCACGGGATTGATTTGCTATAATATTTTAAGAATATTTGGATCCATATATAATTATATAAATTATAACATCAAATATTATTTTAAAATCACTTTCAATGTAATCAAAACACCGAGTCATAACAGTATTGACATTTAAATTTTTATTTTATGATCTACATGTATATATTCTATGATTTTTTTTCCATAAAATTAGTTTTGATAGTAAAACTACAAAATATATTGATTTTATCAATCACTAAATTCTAAAATGTTTCAGATTCACAGGTATATATAAGTAAAACTCTCATCTAAAGCCTAATTTTTTTTTATCAATATTTCATACGCATAACGCAAGTCGTTGACTACTACGAAAAGTTAGTAACCTTGAGTCTAACATAGAACATAAAACATTGTGTGATAGTGGGTAGTTAACTTTGAAGTAAGACCATTCAAGCATATAAGAATGTATCGATCTTGTTTCTAAGCTTTCAAATTCAAATAATCATAATTGCATCAAGCAAACAAAAATATATCAGAATGTATGAATCATATATTTAAACTATTAATTAAAACTTCACTCCAAATTGCCAAATGGAGTGTATGCCTTTTTGGGGTGATGCACATCCATAACCATTGATTGGGTATACCACTCATGCTTCATAATTCATCAAAGTAACCATTTCTTATGATATTATGATTTATAACATATAAGAATCGACAAATAAACTATAGTATGAGTCTTCCTTGAATACAACCAATATCACAAAAATCAAGTGTTCTAAAATAAGTGTATAAATGCAATATGTAGATAATCTACATTGCATTATATATCATTAATTTAATTACTTGCTAGTCAGTTATTGCAAGATCTTGAGGTATACTTATATTTTGATACTCAGTAAGTATAACTATATTATGGAGAAATTCACATCATGTGAGTTATGGAATAAGTACTCGAGTATTTGTTGGTTGACCGCAAAGCGTTGATATTTTCTAGACAAATAACAACACATCAATTGGAGCCTTAAAGAGCTTCTCCTCGTCATGGGGGATAGGTCGGAGGCAGAGACGAAAACAGACTCCATTACTAAGCAATAATGAGAAATAGGAGAAATACTAGAAAAGAAATAGATCTATGGATGAGATTAATTGGATGGCAATAATGAGAAATAGGAGAAATACTAGAAAAGAAATAGATCTATGGATGAGATTAATTGGATGGATGAAAAATGAGAAATAGGAGAAATACTAGAAAAGAAATAGATCTATGGATGAGATTAATTGGATGGATGAAAAATGCGCATATGCATATGTTTAACATGCACACGTACACGTACGTATAGATGAGAAAGAGTTTGATGCCACTGGAACACAAGGTCCTTGGCATCTTATATTATTACTACATTCATGTCTTGTTAAAAATCTCGAGAAAATATAGTCGAATAAAAGAGTACACAATTGATACATAATCATGTGTTACGTTGGTTGCATCATTAATGTGTTACGTTGGTTGCATCATTAAAAATCCTAAGTTACAAAAAATCCAATGAAAATCCTTAGCTAAGAAAACAAAAAATTACAACCACAAGCTTTTGGACCATAATCTTCAAGATTTCAAGAGTCTTCTAGATTGTCCATTCAAGTACACCTTCAGGTTGTCATTTTCCCTAAAGTCAACAATTTTCCAAGCCTACGCATCCCAATTTTATGAAAATATTTCTCAAATGTAGATGTATATATGCAAGGACTTAGTGCACAAATATGCTAGATTGTCACTAGAACAAATATTCTGTATAATAACATCGACTCTTCTAGAGTTCACGTGGGTTGAACCTAACTTAACACTATATATACTTTGTCAAATATTACTTAATATACTCGTTTCTCATTTGTGCCACACAAACTTTATTATTCTCATATAGGACATTTGCGATAATTATTCATAGTATAACCAATTTGGAACATAGCATTATAGGTAATATACACTACAAAAAAAACGCCTTTTTAGCGACGGACAAAATCCGTCGCTAAAATGGTAAAATTCGTCGCTAAAAGGATTTAGCGACGGATTAGCGACGAAATCAGTCCGTCACTAAAACCCTCCTCGCTAGAATTTAACGACAAAATTTTTGTCCGTCGCTAAGTAAAATAAATCCGTCGCTAAATTTCTTCCAACGACGAATTTATGATGAAATTAGTGAGAGAATAATGACAACAAAATCCGTCGCTAGATATAAAAAAATCCGTCACTAGATCAAAAAAATCTGTCGCTAGATCAAAAAAATCCGTCGCTAATTTCCTAATTTGATAATCTGGTGGCGAATTTGAAAGGGAATAGCAACGGATATTTCCGTCGCTAATTCTATTTTTTTATTTTAATTAAAACCCATTTTTTTATTTGCCTATTAAAGCTTAAAATCATATCTAACACTATTATCATCAACACTACCTACTACTACCAAATTACCATTAAACTTGATATCTTCATAAAATTAAACTATTATCAAATTATACTAACACAATACTTTAAGTCACACTTTAATACAATAATTATATCATCAAAACACAATACTATAAAATCAAAATTGTAATAACATAACAAAGGTGTTAAAGTAGCTTTTTTGGTTGATTTTGAAAGTCTAGCAAAATCAAAGTCTTGAAACCATCAACATGATCTCCTCCACCCACCTACAATTCAAGCATCAAGTGTCAAACATCATACTCAAGCATCAAGCATCAAACTTCAAACACCAAACTCTTTTATTTGGCTTCAATTTCATTAGAACTAACTTTTAAATTTGAAAGTTCAAGTAAATAGGCACAAGTAAATTTTAAGAATAGACTATTAATGATCGTAATTTTAAACTCAAGAGTTCAAGACAACTAATTCATAAATAACCTCTAGCTATTTGGATTTATCAACAAAGAAGTGTTGAGGTATTAGCTATTTGGATTTATCAACATATGGTCACATAGGAAACAAATACACCTGTGAGTAGGAAGCCAAGGTAACAACTTAATGACTAATCTTAATGGGTTGTATTCATCATTGATTAGTATCGAAATATAGCAATAATATCAACAAATTATGCTCTCAAATGATGTAGATAATTCCCGCATTAACTGAGTCTCGGGCTCACTAAAGGGAGAAGTCCCAGGATTCTCTTCATATGGATCATAATCCTAAAAGGATACAGAAAAGTGGGGAGAGCAGAGGTGTTAGCAAATATTAATACTATGTTATACTTGCAAATGAACCTTATAAGAAAAACACAAAATAAGAAGTTCAATGAGCAGAATCATTTTACAGATCCACATTCATTAACCTATAATCTATCATTTAAGAGTAAAAACAAAACATGTCTAAATTGTTTCCTAAACACAAAAGCATAGCATAGGTGATCTAGCACATTGCAGGAAAGAAATTCAAAGCCCAAAGTCCAATAAAGTGTAATGAGCAGAATAGAACCATAAACAACAAAATGTTGAACAAACCTTCTCTTTTTTGCCCCAATCTACACTCCAATTCCGATTGAGATCAACTCCTCTTCCTGAAAATATTATTAAGTATTTTCATATCCATTTCACAAATAATTTGTTTTGTCTAGATACAACAAAAAATTAAAATAAATAAATAAATAAATAAAAGACAAACTGCAGAACCATTTCTTAAATTCTTTCACAAAGCTCCCCCTTCTCTACAAGTTTGCGCCCATTCACATTTTCCATTGGAACAATCTGAGAACAAGATACAAGGGAAGTATATTGATAAGGATACAAAAAACTTAAGAACCAAGATGGTTAACCATCTGTAATGGATTCATTTGGCATAGGGATTGAGCTTAAACAAATCTTACCTTAATAACAAGTTTGTCCAAAGTGTTATTAATTAACTGTAAGTGGGTTAACCATATATGTTTCCTATTCATTTTAGGTAGGAATGAAGAAATGGGGTACCTTCTTCTCGCCTGGTGTTTGCGTTCTACGTTCGGAGAGGAGAGCAGAGCCGAATAGCGGCGGAGGGCGAGGCGGAGCGGCAGCGATGGGCGCGGCGGCGATGGTCACGGCGGACGCAACTGCGTTCTGCGGAGCAAGGGTCGGCTAGCTGTTTGCGTTCTACGTTCAGCGGTCGGCGAGGAGGGCGAGGCGAGCAGCGGCGATGGGCGAGGCGAGCAGCGGCGGTGGGCTCGGTGAGCGGCGGCGGTGGGCGCGGTGAGCAGCGGCGTTTGGCGGTGGGCGAAAGGAAGAAGGGCAGCGGCAATGGCAGTGCTGAGCAATGTATTTGTGGCGGCTGTGTGTATACTTCCCTTACGGTTGGATTAGAACATAACAAATTTGAATATTTTAATTGACTCTAGCGAATCCGTCGCTATTAGCGACGTGAAATATTTGACTCCATGTTATCTAGCGACGGGAAATTCAATCCGTCGCTAGAAATAGCGACGGATTACAATTCCGTCGCTAATTTCGTGAACTAAAATTGACGGGGTGTACATTCTAGCGACGGAAATAGATGTCGTCGCTAGCTATAGCAACGGACTAAAATTTCCGTCGCTAAAAATAATCCCGCCCTCTTTTTCTAGAGCAAAATAAATGCGGCAAATTTAGATTTAGCGACGGATTTTACGTTCCGTCGCTATATTATTAAAATATATATATATTATTGTTAGCGACGGATTGATATCCGTCGCTAGGTAGAAAATAACGACGACTGATTTTTTTCCGTCGCTAATCCGTCGCTAGTCTGTAAAAAAAAATCATCATTGGACAAACTAGCGACAGATTACAATTTCCGTCGCTAATCAAATTAATTTAAAAAACCGCGAATTTTCCGTCGCTAAACTGTCTCATTTTTTTGCGCGCCCTTTTCCCACTACTATTAGCTACGTATTTAACGACAAAATTATTCCGTCGCAACGTTCGTCACGAATCCGTCGCAAAATGACACTTTTTTAAAAAAAAAATAAATTTGTCGCTAAATCCGTCGGTATTTCCATGTTTTTTTGTAGTGATATAGCTAGTATCCAAGTAACCCACCAAATCATATCTAGATTTCTTACTTATTTATCATATTTATTGACTAATACCAACAGAATATATTGGCCAACCTCATTACGAAATAATTAGATAATAATTACCACACTCCTGACATATGATGCATGATTTTATCTCATAATCATTTTCAAGACTAAGTTTTCGCTAACCTTTTTTTGGTTAAGATTTATCGTTGAGTAGTTATTGACATTACTACTATCAATTGAGAACTCTATGATGAGCGGATCATACTGGATCTGACATGCCTTTTGGCCACTTGGCACAATAATTGATACTTGTACCATAGGGATAGACATTTGTGTGCCAACCTAACATTCACTAATGTACTGGTTTGTGAACCACCCCGTTCACTAGAGCAATATCTTGTGAATTCGCAGCGTTTGTGAAAATCTCATTTCCTCCATTGCTTCCACCATTGTTCTCTTGAACATTACTGGAATTTATCAAACTTACCGATTAATTGGTTTTAAGCTTATAGGGGAAATTCACATGAAAATTGAAATAAAAAATTCCAGTTCACAAGGACCAATGAAAATCCAAAGCACGTAATACTCAAATTTTCTTTAAAACTGATTTGTTTCCTCCCGATGGTTCTAGAGGCATTGAAGCATCAATTTTTCATGATAGAATGGATTATACGTAGATATTTGAACACTCAAAAATTAACGTTTCAACAAACACAAACAAAGACACACTTCATAAATTTATAATAGAAGTGTTGGCAAAATACATAAAAGTTTAGAGATTTCGTAGGTAGAGAAAATTAGAAATTTTGGAGAGTAAAAGTACTAAAACATTATGTGCAACACAATTTATCTATAGGAGAAATGAAATTCATAGCATTCATGGCATTCAAACGTGTAACTCCTATAATTTGCAAATTAATCAGAATAAATAAAATGTTACAAAGTTAATTCTCATATAAAAATTGAAATTAATCATAATTAATTTTGTAAGTGATTAAAATTAACTTACATTTTCAGTATGTTTTGCATATACACAACAACATAAATTTGAGAACCTCAACGCGCTCAGATCGAGTCGTGGGTGCACACGAGTCTAAACTTTTTTATCTCATTTTGAAATTTAATTTGCACCACCTCTGCCGCACATCCAAGAAAGCTTCAATGATATATAATTAAACTCCTTAAAAAGTTAAATTGTATATATACTTGTACAAACTCACATCCATTTCCAATGTGAGACAAATTAAAGACTATTCAAATTGCCAAAGATCTTGTGGTCAAGCGGCATAGCTGTGGCCCTCCGAGTAGGGGCGTTGGCTCTTTGTGCTTTAGTAGTACTTGAGAAAGTATGTATGAACAGATACTACATTGTAACCGAGTTAATAATATTCAAAGAAAAAAAGACTATTCAAATTAAAACCCTTCTCAAGTGTATTTTTCTTAACTCAAATAGGTATACTTTCAAAATTAATTTATCATTCAACCATTATCAATTTTAAGCATATAATATATCAAATTAAACATTTCACTTGGGAGAACCCAATTCTACTTTGACATCACCCGAATCAGAAGTGGACCCACTAAAAATTATTATATCACAAAATGTCAATTATAACTCATTCTTTTTAAATTTTAATAGTGATTTCATCATTCAAATTTCTTTAGATTTATCGTTTGTCAGTGCTTGTGAGCTAACAATATGTAATTTCTTGTTATCTCAACATTAATATATAATGGATGACTAATTGTGTGTAAGAAAATGAAAATAAAAGATATAATGTGACAAAATTAAAAAAATAAAAATAAATGTAATAATGAAAAATAAAAATAAAAGAGAAAATTGTAATTTATATCTCTCACAAATATGCCAATTATCAATGTTACCCTTGAATTACTAGTTGTGTAAATGTTGTCCCTCAATTTTCAAAATGTGACATATATTGGCCCCCCATAATAGGAAGAAGGAGAACATTGTTGTCGGTGAAAAGAGAACAAACGAAGAAAGAAAAACAGCGTGGTCTTCGAATAGGAAAAATGGTGGGTGACCACATTTACACAATTAATAATTCAGGGGAGGAACAATATATGTCACGTTTTAAAAATTGGGGAGCAACATTTACAACACTAATAATTCAAATGTGACATTGATAATTAACATATACGTGAGGGATATAAATTACATTTTTTCCAAAATAAAATTAACTCTAAAACAAATTTATCTGTTTCCATATATTCTAAGGAGTGAGTAAATGTTGAGGAGAAATCTAACATATATGATTCCCTCCTTTAAGGAGAATTCCAGAACAAACTAAGAAATCTAATTCTACTAGACTATTAATAGTGTTAGAGTATAGCCGGCCTTTATCTTCTCCCAATATAGACTTTATCGATCTTTAATAGTTGTTGCACTATTGGAATAATATAGCGTCATTCCGATGAGTTTTGGGATCGACGTCATCTCAATACGAGAGTCCTTTTTTTTTTTTTTTTTTTTTTTGAAATAATACGAAA
>NC_044930.1:9314121-9340826 GCF_003576645.1 Ipomoea triloba
TTTTTTTTTTTTTTTTTTTTTTTGAAAATAATACGAAAGTCCTTTAAATTTATCAAAATTTAAACATGAATCTGATCATTGTCAATTGTAGGGGTGGACACTTCGGGATTCGATTCAGTTTTTTTTTTTTTTGTTTCGATTTTGGTATTGGTATTTTTGTAGCTACTAAATTATTTAATTTAATAAGAGTAATAGAATGAGGTACTTACTTTTCATCCACAACAATGAACTCATTGATTTTTTTTCTTTTATTTTCCATCGTTGTTGAGACAAATTGTTTTGGGGTTTGTTACGTTAATGGCAATTGCTACAATTTCTGTCAAGGACGATGTGAATAAATAATTCAAAATATATGATTACAATATATATTGTTATAATAATATAGTAAAAATTAACTTACAAATTTCTTTAAAAGTTTTCATGCATTGTTAAAATTTTGAGAATGATGTGTAAACCTATTCAATTGGAGCTAGTGGGATGTCAACATTGTCAATTCTTTGGACAATGGTCATATTGTTTAAAGTCCAAATGTAGTTGTATTTATTATCAACAACTTTGTAGTTAGGTCGCGTAGGTCTAACAATGATGTAATAACAATTTTGTCCGTTAAAAAAATAATAATACAATATATGTAAAGTTATGTACAATTGTACCATATAGAAATACAGACAAATGTAAAGTCATGTACAATTGTACCATATAGAAATACAGACAAAAAATTAATACCATAATGACATAAATCATTCCCATTAATGCAAAAGCATAATTGAAATATTGAGTCTTGTTCTAAATAATCAAAAGAAGATTAATTAAACAAAAAAAAGTAAAAAAAAAAAAAAAACTGAAATTTGTTTTTTTTTAAATGCAAGAAAATGATTTTCAAGGTTCATTATTTATAATCTTTATTTGATGCTCAACTTTGAATGCTATATATTTCGTCGGGCTAATTATTTGACCAATGTTTATGTTAAATTTTATATTGTATTCTTTTAATACATTTTAACATATTCGTAGTATATGTTTAACAATTATGCCAACTTTTATTTGGATGAGGTTCAAACCTAATATCTTTCTTATAGAAATCAATGAGTATGTTAAGAATAATAAATAGTTAACGAAATATTCCATTACTAAAGTTTATACTAACGGAATGCTGGGTTATTTAAGAAAAAAATAATATAATAAATGGTAAAGATGGAAAATCATATAAAATTACTAAAAGAGTTAATTCCAGCAATAGTCCTCCGAGTATGTTGATTTTTCACAATTGGTCATCGTCTTTTAATTTAGACAATTTTGACACTTGACAATTGAATTCTTTCCAATGTTAGTCCTTCCGTCAAAAGCTAGTTAAGTAGACGTTAAATGAAGGGGTAAATTAGTCATTCCACCTGCTATGGCTCCGGTGAACATCCGATGTTACTATGGGCACACTCGACAGTCACATTTCGGACCCAGCGGCGGCGAGTGTTCTAGGGTGCAAAACCGTCGTCGATACACCACCGCCTTCAACTCACTGAACTCTTCCAAAACTTCGTAATCCCTACCATCACACGCCTGGCAGACCTGAGCGCGAAATTCAGGATGACGGAAGAGGAATCGCGTTCCGACCCATCCAGCTTGCAAAACCGGCGTATAAGACATGGATTTACAATCATAAATGCAGTGCCGCTTGTAAAAGGATCCGCCATTGTAAGAGCTCCGATCCTGCGTTGAGGGCGGTGATCCTGTGTGCGTCCCTTCTCATACGGGATCCAAATCGGCGGCGAAAGTCGGTAAAATGGGAAAAGAGAGAAATATGAGGACTAAGCAGGTGAACGTAGGGGATCTGGGGCGGCGGCGGCGGAGCGATTTCCGGCGACAAAGATTTTCGCAGATTGTGACCGAGCAATCTAGAAATCTCCAAAAATTGATCTGCAATTTTTGCACAGAAATTGATTTGCGGACTCGGCGAAATTTGATTTGCAATTTGTACAAAATTTTGGATTTTCGGAGCAATCGAACCGGTTTCTCAGATTTTCGGCGGAGCGGATTCATGTTGAGTAGCAAGGCAGTGAGTGAGCAAGGGGATTTTCGACTTCTCCGCTCGTGTTGAGTAGCAGTGAGCAAGGGGATTTTCGGATTCGTGTTGAGTAGCAAGGCAGTGAGGGCGACGTCCAAGTTAGGGCGGGCACCGTTCTCTGCTCTTCTTCTTCTTCCCATGGGAAAGAAGTCGGCTTCTCCATCGCTGGTAGTTACAGTGGACGGCGGTGGTTGTGGATGAGGAACAACGCATGTGTCGGGAAAGGGAGGAGAATGGAGCAAATTCACATATACAAAGGAGAAAGACAAGAAATTATACACTATGCAAGTGAAAAGACTAATTTACCCCTTCATTTAACCTACACTTAACTAGCTTTTGACAGAGGTACTAACATTGGAAATAATTCGATAGTCAAGTGTCAAAATTGTCCAAATTAAAAGACGATGATCAATTGTAGAAAATCAACATACTCGGGGGACCATTGCTGGAATTAACTCTTACTAAAATCAAAATTATATGAAACATTTATTTCAACAAACAATTACACTAATATTTTTTACATTTTTAGTTTCCATTACGGGCTTAATTTTATTATTGGGTCTTATTAGATTTGTAGAGGTAGATATCTAAGCCTATTAATATCTTGTTCTTGTTGTGGTTGTTTCTTGACTTTCCAATATACCAAGAAATACTATTCACGAATTGCAGCCTATAGTAAATCATGTCTTAATGTCTTGTACTCAGCTTAGAGCCTTACACTACAAAGATCAAAACAATTACTGAAGACTAACTTTCCAAGTCAAATGATAAGGTCGGTAAATTGGTAGACGAATAAGATTCTGGTCTGGATTTGAATAGAATAATTTAATAATCTGTTTCATGTATTTTTTTTAATAATACTGTTGCGTCCAAATTTCTCATTCGAATAAATCCAAACTACGTGTTTATCAAAATGAATGCATGCATATACAATCAAATGCATAAATCTGATGTACTGCTCATGACAGGAATTGGCCTATTTAATTGTTTACCAATTGTTATAGCATGGTCCATGCATCAAGGCTCACTTTACGCTTGTTTTAAAAAATTACAATATTTATAAAAATGATCGGCTTGTTTTTTACTTGAATTCTCATCCATAAGATTTTGTAATCAATGGTTTGAATTTGGCCACAAGTTCCCACCTGGAGAGTAGTTCTCATAGTAAGATTTCTAATGGATTTGTTTGGTTAACAGCTGATTCATCAATTTTTTTTATTTTTTATTTTTTGTAAATTTGACCATCTTTAGTAGTTTAACTTGGTCAAATCATTAGAGAAGTTGTTTAGTAGTCAACGGTTTGGAGCAAGAATTTGACTCCAAACCACTGTTTTTTTAATTGCTTCATTTTACAGCGTTTTTAAGCCCAAAACGCCTTGAATGTTTTAAAAAGATTTTTTTTGGTGTTGAGGGAAGCCTCAGAGGCTTCTTAAATAATGAAGCCGGAGGCTTCTCTTTTCCTGCCCACTCAAAGTGCGAATCAGATGGGCAGGGGTGAATAAGGGGCATTGAGCTTTAATTTCTTTTTAATGAGAGAGCTCAACACCCTCTTGTTTTAAAAAAATTATTATTATTATTGTTATTCTGTTGTTGTTGTTGTTGTTGTTATTGTTGTTGTTGTTAATACTACTATTATTATGAATGCCTTTTTGTATCTTTTATCAGTTAACCGTTAACATTAAACGACTAATTTTATCAAATATTTTTTTACAAACCGCCAATACAATCCGTTGGTCAAATCGGCTATCCACTAACGCAAATTTCGCTAACCGTTGAATGCGAAACAAGGCCAATAACATATTATATTTTACATTTTTTTAAAATTAGCAAAAATATATGTATGCTTGTCCAAACCTAAGCTACATTCTTTTTCAACATGAGATAAATATTTTACGAACTAATTAGAGGTCAGTAAGTGACCATGATTATATTCACTCTTCCACCATCCTACCAGGCCGATGTTTGAGGTGAGGTATTTTGCTTTTTTTTTTTCATGATGAGTGAGATTAATATTTCTCTAAAACCTTTCCAAGTCTCTTTAAGAATTAATTTCTAATTCATCACTTATTAACCATTTTAAATATATAAATATACAAAGTTCATTTCTTCACTTTGCAGAATGTTAATCCACTTGCCCTTGTGACTAATACAAGAGGTTGATTACTTGACCTCAAGTTATGGCTCAAATTAGAGTAGGGTGTGAGTTAGATTTTATAAGTGTACAATAAAATAGGAGATTGATTAAGATTAATTAAGCGTAAATTGAGATACTTATAGGTAAAACAATGAAAAAATGCTAATCCACTCTAATTCTGAAATATGTGGAGCCATTCAAAATAATGCATCAATAGTCAAAATAATCAGTCGTTATACCGTGGACCATGGATCATGATTGATACTGTAGTTGTGTTGAACGGATACTGTAGTTGTGTTGAAAGGGAATTGTAGTTGCGTGGAGCAGAGGCCGTGTCATCCGTCTGGAACTGCAGTTGTGTTGAAATGATACTACAGTTGTGTTGAACGGTTGAACGGTCTCTGTTCCGCACAACTGCAGTTTCCTTTCAACACAACTGCAGTATCTTTTCAACACAACTGCACTATCTGTTCAACACAACTGCAGTATCAGTCATGATCATGGTCCACAATGCATTGTGGACCATGGTCCACAATATAATTTGCGCAAAATAATGGCTCAATAGTCAAAATGACCCGTCAATTTATGCCAAAATTTCCAACACTAGTTCCATTATTTCCCTATCAAACAGGCTAGAAAATAATTCCAACAGTTATCCGACAATCTACACTGTTGTAAAGAGTGTTCCAACCTAGCATAAATTCACACGTATAGTAGTACAAATGTCTTGCAGACTAGGTCTATGTGATTCTGTTTTCACCAGCGCAACATGGCATGTGTACCGATGCAGAATATTGTACTTTCGGAAAAGAGAGTCCAGATTCCACAAGTGAAGCTACCTAGAGATAGAAAAGCATCAGATACCCCAAATTATTGAATACCATTAAGTAACAATATCCAATTGTTATACTATTGAACAAGTTTTGTAAATTTTAGTTTAAAAATTATATGTATGCAGTTAACATAATTTATACTTGTAATTAATAATTTTTGTACTGTAAACAAACTGAAAGTATATAATAACATGATAATATATTATTAACTACAGGTATATAATATGTTAATTACACATAAGATGCTGGTTAACATGTTATATATCTACAGTTAACAAGTTATATGTATGTAGTTATTATGTTATATGTCTATAATCACTATGTGATGTGTCTTTAATTTGTTTATAGATACCGAACCAATTAACTACAAGTATATAATGTGTCAGATACAGAACTTGAAGATGATTTTTGGATGAGAAGAACTTGTGTGAGACTATTTTACGGATCTTAATCCGTGAGATGAATCGGGTCAACATAATTTAGATCATAATTAATATTATGAGTTGGTCTTTGATTGAATTTTATAACTTAAATTATATTGACTATATTCGCCTCACGGATTAAGACTCGTGAGGCGATCTCACACGAGTGTGACCGAACCTTTTTGAATCGGGGTTTACCAAGTAGACTCTACCGTCCATGGTATAATTGGCCAACAATATCTTAGCTTCCACGAAACCCGCAGGTATCGCTATTCTATATAAACCCAAATTCTGTTGTCATTATTACAACTTACCACAAAAAACCAAAAGACAAAAGTTGTTAAACCTTCAAAACCTAGACCAATACCACCATGGCAGGTTATGGGTTCACGAACAATAGAGGAAATTTCAACACCTTCAAGGCCATGGAGCGACACATGGACGGAAATTCCACCAGCGGCGGCTCTCATCGTCCGTCGTCGTCGTACGCTCATCACGGCGGCTATCCCGCCGCCGGCGAAAGCTTCTTAAGCATGAAGGACAACGTGGACCCCAGCACCAACAACATTGTTGAACAAGACTTGTTCGAGAAGGTTCGCACGCAAATGACCCAACTGAATTACCGTCGCAAGAACTGGTGGGTAAAGCCTTCCACTGGGAAGAATAATGGAGAATATGATCACAAGCAGCCTAGTGGATTGCAAACCGGAAAGTACAACTTCTACGCCGCTCAGGGCGGCGCTCAACGATTCCGTTTTGGTGCTCCGGCCGCCGGCGATGTCTCGGCAAAGTAGAGAGAATCATAACTCAGAAAATTTATAGTCATAAGCTATTATCTGATTATCTCATATATAAAGGACTAAGAAATTAAAGAACTTTAATTTATAGTGTTTTTTACCTATAAAATATTAAGAACTAAAAAGTGGAGATGTGCGACTGCATCCCTCTCTTATCCTTTAGTATTTTCATTGTATCATACTGTCATTGTATAAGAGATATGTAATGTATATTTAATTATATGAAGTCTTTAAGTTATTGAAATCTATCCATAGTCCCAAAAATATTATACTTAGTTGCTTAATTATATTTGTTACTCAATATTAACTATTTTAATCCATCATAATTGTCATTACTTAAATGTGATGTGTTTATTTGTCTCCAATGTTTCAAGGGTTATGTTAGTGTAAATATGAACACTATGGCCTCAACATAATTAAAATCATAGGTTGGGTTTAAGGTTGCATTATGAAAGATTGGAAAACAATGTAACAGTAATATTGAAGAAGAAGGCTGGGTAGCTCAGCGCTCTCAAAGCTAAGAATGGAATGTATTCGGAGCGTCCTTCTTTGTTTGGTTACAAAAATAGTATTTATACTTGCTATTCTAGAATTACAGTATATAAATATAATGGTTACAAATGAGATAATTGCACGTGGCCTCTTTTCTTGTGTCTTCCATGATCATTTTATATGAGTATATGACATCATATCAATAAAAGATCACTTGAGCATAATTGTACTAGCTCTACATCATCTTGGGTGTTGGATATGTTTGGACCTATATGGCCAAGCTATCAACTCGGTTGCTCACCCCACATTGCATAAGACATTTTCCTAGTCCGATAGGTGGCTAAAGATATAACCCACTAGAAACGCAATAATAGCAATAGAAGGAGAATTAATATAAAAATAACAAAATTTATATGACTAGTCTGATCATAACGTACAATAAAAAGTCAAGGCTTATTATGATAACAACTAAATCTAAGATATAGTAAAATACTCAACAAACTAAATCCTACCTTATAAAAATTTCTAATTGTAATTTCTAACACTCCCCCTCAAACCATGTGGATGCGAAAAGCTTGTAAATTAGCATAATATGTTGCTAACTCATCCTCGATTAGGAACGAACAAAATCTACCGGTCAGCAATCTCGGCATACCGAAACAATCATGGTAATGCCAAAAAAAAAAAAAAAACACCTGAAATTCACTGCCCCTTATAAAGTAAATTGCCAATAGACTACACCAAATGCCAAAATAAAAACCATGGAAAACATTGAGATTAGACACTTGAAAGTGTTTTTGATTGAAAGCTATTGCTTGATGGAAGGAAAATTAATATAAAACTAAATTTATATGACTAGTTGATCATAATATACAATAAAAAATCTGTATTTATTTGATTATTAGGATAACAATTAAATCTAAGAATACAGTAAAAATTTAACAAACTAAATTCTATCTTATAAAACTCTCCAACTATAATTTCCAAGGGAAATCTTGCAAGCTTCACCACCACCGACGTATAGTACCACCTTATATCATAGTACAGATCGATGTACAAGTATTGTGTCATATGAATTTTTGTGTTTTTTGAATGATGAGCTCTGATTTCGTATGTAAACAAGGCTTAAAAGGAAAACATAAAATAAAAAGAAGAAAGAAATTTATGCGAGGATGTTATTGAATAAACAATGGCCTAAAAATAGGCTTATTACATTACAAAAATAAGATAACTGTAGGAACATTGAATTTGTAGGCGTGGAATTAGACGGTACCAAGTTGCCAGAAAACGAGAATACAGACGCTGCAGCTATGAAAGAGTTCAAAGACACAAATTACGGGTAATAGTTCAAATTTCTACAACTTTTTTTACACGTAAAGGATAGGAAGCAAATGAATGGGGATTCAAGATGAGTGATCTTGAAACAAAGAAGAGTAATCTCTCGAGTACTTTAACTTTCCTATTATCTCCATTCGTCTTTCGGGGCTAAGCTTCTGAAACCAGCGTTGCCATTTTAATACTTCCTGTCGCTTTTTCAATGTCTCGTTAGATCGTGAACAATATTTTCTAGTGAAACTCCTAGGTTTTGTGGGCACGTACATAATCTTTGTGGTCTTATCAGAATCACTTATGGACATCCATATTAGCAATAGATCAGATATCAATATATATATATGAGAGTTTCCTATGTAGAATTTGCTTGCGTGATACGTTTGTGGAATGTGTATATGTATATATAGTAGTGTACTCCGTAAATAATAAGTTATTCTAGTCCTTATAGGATTGTTATTCCAATAATCTAATCTAATCCAATGTAATAGTAACATAATATATTAACTGATGTAGTCTGGTAATATTTTATATTATTTTTATTACATCTTAATTTATGACATTATTATAATTAATTTATTATATTTAAAATTAATAATCACTAGTAATAATCGCGTATTGTGATGAGGCATGAGATAAGAATCCGGATAAAACGCACAGAGTAATTCAAAACAAGAATCTCAAACCCCTAATATCCCTAATATACCCCTAATACACATAAATTTATTTACACGGACTCATGGGGAGAGGTGGACTCATATGATATATATTATACTAAAAATGTTATGGTGTCATAATACAAAGCATTATTAAGGTCTATTCAGGATACAACAAAAAAAACTATGATGAAATAAAACAAGGCAGACCGTATTCCGCTTGGAAGTACAAAGCATTGACGAACATTTATTTCAAGTACATGTCCACTGATGCGTCATTGAAACAATGCGTAGGAACTAGGAAGAATATATATAACAGAAGCCTTTGTTAAATAGAATTTCACATATACATCAGAAAGTTACACATATGGGCATGCTACGATGTGATTATGACATAACTGTCTAACTGCCTAGCATATATAACTAGAATACAGTGATGACATGGTGAATAACATTCTCCATGGTAAGTTCAGAGCAGACTCTTACAGTTCAACTACAACTTAATGACCACTAAGCTTCTCCATAAAAAATCTGTCATTTCACTTGTACATCGCAAAACAGTGCATACGTGTCATGTTTCCGGTAAAGAATGAGAACAAGATGAGCAGATGGTTCTGAGTGCTGATCAATTGCGGGCATCCTCAGAAATATGAACTATCAATCTTCATCTGAATGTCTATGTATTTTTAAGCCTTGAAGCACCTAAATTCAAACCAAATCTCGTAGTGGTTGAAGAGCAAACTATCATGAGTGTGCTCCCCGAGATACTCAACACCAAGTTTACTTCCTCATAAATGAAAGAATGAATCGAAAGAACAATGAGAACAGGATGAGAACACAGCTCCAATTGCTTCCTCAGAAATACAAATTATCAATCTCCACCTGATTGTCTATCCATCTTAAGCCTTGAAACGCCTAAATTCAAACCAAATCTCATAGTGGTTGAAGAGAAAACTATCATGAGTGTGCTTCCCAAGATACTCAAGGCCAAGATTACTTAGCCTTTTTGTGCATTCGTCTCCTCCTAATCTTGAACAAAACTTTATATTGTGTGACACAAAAATACGACCATCTAAAGGTTTTAATTTATCAGCAAGTCTCTCTAACCCAGCCCATACAAGCTTATCAGGCATATGAAGGAAAACAGCACTTGCATATATCAAATCATAGATAGTTCCAGATCCAAATTTACTGAACTCCATGTCTTCACCTCTTATGATAAGAGGACGTTTAGGTAATAAACCTTGGGATGGAAGCTCATACCGCAAGGCAGCCATTAAGGATAGCTCATCTCTTTCAAGGCAGTGGTATTTTTCAGGGTTCAAGTACCGAATGAAATGTAAACCAACACGGAGAGTCCCACATCCAATCTCCAGAACCTTGGAGTTTGGAGCTAGATGAACCGATTCTGCAAGGAATTCAAACACATCTCGCCCTCCAGCCCAAGGTTCCCCGTAATTGCTGTGGTGCTCTTCTACAAGGAGCTCACCAGGACAAGGGAGAGCAGTGTGATTATTCGCTTCCTCTCCTTCATAGTGTGATATTCCCTTGAACCTTAAAATGATAACAAAGTTCACCAAGATTTCTGACAATTAGCTCAACTGCTCAAGGAATTAAATAAGATTTCCAGTTTTCCTACTGGAAGAGGCAGATTCAATTTGAAAAAATAATGAATGAAATGAGAAGTCAAATAGCAAACAATGAAGAAAATAATTATTGGTTCTAAGTATGTAATCTGTTTCTTGTTCTACTCAATTAAACAAAGTTAATATTTAGTTAATTAGTTGTGAAAGTTTGTTCTCTTTCTTTCTGTCATTCTTCTCCTTCAATCTTAATATGAATACAAGACCAAAAAAACAAAATTCAATGCAGTTTTGTCAGCCTCATCTTTACATTTATCCATCCAAAAGTTTACAACAAAATAAACACCTACTTACAAAAAACCAAAGAGTTGTTTTTAAAAGAACCCTAAATGCCAATAGTTTTAAAGTAAAATATTCAGACACACAACCAGAGAAATATGTCAGGGTGGGTACTCAGAATAACAAAGGTAAAATCAATTGCATAATAACTTCTTGGATTTGTTTTTTCAGAGTAACAAGTTCCTTAGAGAACAATAATGTAGTTAATAGCCTCTAAAAGAAACAGAGAGTTCCCTAGTAACTAGGAGGCTACCAACACGATCATCTAGGTGAACTTACTGACCATTCACACAGTTCAGCATGTGTAACTGGCTAATTAGTCACCAAAATTTCCTTTAATTGATTAGTTCATAAACAAACTAAAAAATATGCTAAAATATTCAGACACACAACCAGAGAAATATGTCAGGGTGGGTACTCAGAATAACAAAGTTAAAATCAATTGTATAATAACTTCTTGGATTTTTTTTAAGAGTAACAAGTTCCTTAGACAACAATAATGTAGTTAATAGCCTCTAAAAGAAACAGAGAGTTCCCTAGTAACTAGGAGGCTACCAACACGATCATCTAGGTGAACTTACTGACCATTCACACAGTTCAGCATGTGTAACTGGCTAATTAGTCACCAAAATTTCCTTTAATTGATTAACTCATAAACAAACTAAAAAATATTCTAAAATAGTTCAAGACTAAATTGATTTCAAATGCATTATGATTTGCTAAAGGGAACATAAAAATTGAAAGGAAAATACTTCAAATCCACAAGTTTTGCAATTAAACAGTCCAACATTAAAAATTTCTTTATTGTAAGCCTTCTCAGTTCTCATAATTCAAAATAGCATATAGAAGATAAATGAAGTTAATAGAGTCTTGAGAAAAAAAATTAGAATTCTCCTATAGTAAGGAAGCCACCAATACAATGATCTATGTGAACTTACCGACCTATTAGCATATACATAGCATTCATAACTTGTTAATTAGCCACCAGATATTCCCTAATTGATTCATTTTCAAACAAATTAAAAGGCACTCTAAAATACTTCCTGTTATGATTCTCAACAGTTCCGTAAATGATAAAATAGCACTTCATCTTTCAAAAAAAAAAAATTATTCACTTTGCGAATAAGAAGATCAAACAAGCATAATATATGCAGCAGACAAATACGGACAGAAGGTTAAAGAGACATACTGAAGCAGATCCTGGAGCTGTTGTTGGCGTGTACGAGGGTTAATCCCTTTTCGGAGCACATTTTCTTTCATATGGAGCCCATTGGCCTCGATCTGCTCCCTCGCCCACTCAATATCCGACGCCGACGCCGAGATCCGCTCCCCCGGTGTGACAGCGCTAGAGGCAGTGCGGTCCGGGACGGAAGGGCAAGAGCAATTAGAGGTAGATGAAGGTGAAGAAAGGGAGGAGAGGAGCAAGAAGAATAAGACTGCGGCTGCCGCGGCGGAGAGAACAAGCACCGGCACTGATATCACCACTCCCTTCGATGGTGCCAGCAGAGCCATAGTAGTGCTGAAGATCTATCTGCCTTCTCTGGAGCACCACATGATTTTGTACAGAGGGAGCAATATATAGTTCATGAGAATTTAGGGCACATTATTAATTATTAGACATTATAGGGTGTATAAAAGAGTCTAGAAGAGACTAAGAGAGGAAAGGATTAAGGATGTGAACGAGAGAGTCTCATTAGGAGCAAGGTTAACTATATGACATCGTATAGTAAATGCATACATAAACTCTAATCCTATATCGAATTTTTGGATGGATCAGGTGAAATTTTACGCCATCCAAATCGAATTTAAATACACGATATTTATTCCTTCGACGGATCGGTATTTCAATCTGATACGGATATCCATCCGACATTGTTATCGGGTTTCAAGTCCGTCGAAAATTTGACCTTTTTTTTTGGATTATGCTCATCCCTATATAAATGAAGTTATCTCTCCTTCTTTTTCTTTGAAATAAAAATCAAATAAGCTATTCTTATCCAAACAATGCAATCGAACTCAAAAACTAAAAGGATATTTATTAACTCCTCAAACACTCAAAAAACATTAATTCCCACTCTTCAATCGGCATATCTCACTCTATTAATTTATAAGAAGAAATGTTAAATAAGCTTTAGAAATAGTCAAAATAGTGCAATATATATATATATATATAATTAAAATTGACTTATTTAACAAATTAACAAATGTAAATGCGCAAATTATATCGTGGACCATGGTCCACAATGCATTGTGGACCATGATCATAGTTGATACTGCAGTTGTGTTGAAAAGATACTACAGTTGTGTTGAAAGGAAACTGCAGTTGCACGGAACAGAGGTCATTTATCCGTTCAACACAACTACAGTATCCGTTCAACACAACTGCAGTATCTTTTCAACACAACTGCAGTTCCAGATGGACGACACGTCCTCTGTTCCGCGCAACTGCAGTTCCCATTCAACACAACTGCAGTATCCTTTCAACACAACTGCATTATCAGTTCAACACAACTGCAATATCAACCATGACCCATGGTCCACAATACATTGTGGACCATGGTCCACAGTATATGTGACTTGATAATAAATTATTGCTAGGTTGTATTCATTGTGTATTTTTTAAGAGTGTCTTTGGTTTTAGGGTTACAAAATAACTAGGCTTGCAAACAAGCTAAGCTCAAACTCGATAAATAATAGGTGGGCTCAAACTCGAACTTAATTCAGTTACGAAACAAGCTGGCTCGATTTCGCCCAAGCTCAACATTAACTAAACTTGAGCCGAGCTTTGACTGAGTGGCTTGCGAGCAGCTCGATGAGCCACAAACCTAAAATATTTGAGTTCGAGCTTGACTCGATTTCAAAACAAGCCTGTTCGAGTTCGGCTCGAGCTGAGCTTTGACTTAGCGGTTTGCTTGACTCATTTATGCCTCTAAAAATAACCAAGATAATATGCTTTGCAATGTTAGAGTTTACATTGATTTGTCATTTGATGTAATCTTAGTTTAGCTAGCTACGATTTTATTTTAAATATTAAAAAAAAAAAAGAAAGAGAAAGTATAATAATAATAACAATAATAAATAAATAAATAAATAAATGCTTGATAGAGGTTGGCAAAGGCAACATTGTCCAGTTGTCTTCCTTATGGACCTAAATTTAGCATTAGTTTACCGTAAATTTAGTTTTTACTTCTTGTTAATCTGTTAAATAAGTCAATTGTATATTTTTGTTCACTTTGTATGTGGAGTCTGAATAGAGCTTTTGATTTTTATTTAATAAATTTAGTTGCATTATTCCGACCACTTTAAGTGCTTATTTGACAATTTAACTCTAATTTATACTCTTCCATCATCTTATCTAATAAAATAACTACTGAAATGAAGGCCCCCTTGCCCGTCGTTATATCGTGGACCACGGTCCACAATGCATTATGGACCGTGATTTCAAAACGACGTCATTTTAGTAAGTGGAGACGGAGCTCCGTAATTGACACTACAGTTCATCTCAAAAGATACTGCCTTACATTTGTTTTGATATTATCAAATGAAACTGTAGTTATATCGAAATGTAATTGTAGTTGTGTTGAAATGTAACTGCAGTGTATATGAACTGATACTGAATAACAGTTTCACATTTGTGTTTTTATATTATCGAATGAAACTGTAATTATATCGAAATGTAACTGTAGTTGTGTTGAAATGTAACTACAGTTGTGTTGAAATGTAACTGCAGTGTATATGAACTGAAAGTGAATGACGCGAATTCATCAATCTGTTTTCATTAATCAAAACGATGTTGTTTTGATGCGCGGTCCACGATATAATTTGCGACCCGCTTCACCTCTAAGTAAAAATTCGTTACAGACGAAAACAATCATTTCTCACAATAAATTATTATTGTATTTCATATAAATATAAATTAATATTAAATACTACGTAGTAATTTTTAATTCAAATATTGGACCTGTAAAATAATTTGACCATATGAAGGCCTTCACTCGGACGTAGCACGGGACCAGCCCAAAACCCGCACGACACCAATTTTTGTTTGATAATAATAATATAAATAATAAAAATATATAATCTGACGCATACTTGACTAGATTGACGTAATCCCGCGAGAATTAAACCTCTGATCTACACCTTTACGGCTATATATATATTTCCTGAATTTAGGTCCAGCATTCTTTTTCTACTTCTATTCCCAACAGGTTTAAGGTTACGCCAACTTCTCTCCTATAAATTCCGACCAGGTAAGATTGCATCCTCACAAGTGAAGTCACAACTTCCGAACTCAGCATCCGTATCGTAGGTTTCCTTTCAAAGCTCCGATGGACACGCTAAACAGTAAGCGAAAATTCTCTGATTTCTTTCTTTGGTTCATGGTTATGTTTCATGGCTATTTTTCCTTTGACCAAATACCAATTTAAAGTGGATAAAAATTGGTATGAATTAAATATGTGGACCCAAACTGTCATTTTATTAATATTTTAGGGACCAAAATTGGTATTTGCTCTTTTTCCTTTCTACGCATGGTTTCTAACTGTTTGCTAACATTTTTTTTTGAAAAATTTTTGTAGTTCAATTCGGTGAGATATCGTTTTCTAGCCTATCTGAGAAAGCTACTGTGCTGCATGCACCCATAATTGAACCTACCTACCGGAATCCATTGAACAAGTTGATTTCCGATGCATCATCGCTGGCAACAATAAATCACAAACAGGCACTAACGTCATCGTCTTGGGTAAAAGATAAGGGGTTATCGGATAGATGATGAGGAGAAGAAAGAACATATGAGATTTGCACAAGTGAAGAGGAAGAAGGACTTTGTTCACTAGGAGAGAATGGATGGGAAAATAGTAAATGTGGTTGAAGGTGTTGAATTACATACTGGGGTTTTCGACGCAGAAGAGCAAATGAAAATTGTTGAATGCGTGTACAAGTATCAGCAATTGGGTAGGAAAGGGCAGCTTAGAGGTATACAAGCAATGTTAATAACTAATTAGATATTCTGAAAATGGGTATTGATGATTATATCTTACTTAGTGTGTTTATCTCTTTAATTTGCAGCAAGAACATATTATGAACCAAAGAAATGGATGGGGCGAAAAGGGCGCACAATTATTCAATTTGGTGGTTGATACAATTATGTAGTGGTAAAATCACTTCTTATTCATATTCCTTATTATCTATTTTTTTTAGAAGCTTATCTTATTAGGCGTATATTATTATGATTTTGTGATAGGACAAAAATGGCAATCCTCCTGGTATAATCAGAGATGAAGAAGTGGATCCGTTGCCTGCTGTGTTCTAGCAAATGATTAAGCGGATGGTCAGGTGGCATGTTTTGCCTCCAACATGTATCCCTAATAGCTGCATCATGAACATTTACGAAGAGGGAGATTGCATTCCTCCTCATATTGACCATCACGACTTTATTCGACCGTTCTGCTCTGTGTCGTTTTTGTCAGAATGCAACATTGTTTTTGGATCAAGTTTGAAGATTCTTAACCATGGCATTGGAGAATTTTTTGGTCCTGTCTCGGTATCTCTGCCAGTCGGGTATGTTATTTAATATTTTCTTTTTATCTAATTCGTAATGAGGAAATGTGAAAATTATGAAAATATAAGTCGATCTCTTATAAGAAGAGTATATGAACATACACTATCTCTGCACGTGTTAAAATTAATTAATTTATTTAACTTTAATTTTGAATTACTATAATATGCAGGATCGGTGCTTGTTTTACAAGGAAATGGAGCTGATGTTGCAAAGCATTGTGTACCCCGTGTTTCATCTAAAAGGTAAATCATTGAATATCATTAATAAAGATCACTTCAGCATTCTTCTTATATTCTTTTGTCTATGAGGTACTAATCTTCCTTCTTACTTCCTCACATTACAGAATCTCGATTACTTTTAGAAGGATGGATGAAAGCAAATTGCCTTACAACTACAAATTTGATCCAGAGCTTATGAGAATTCAACCTATTGTTCTTCGTCCCCCTCAATTTCAAGAATCATCAACTCCACAAAGTGTTGGAAAGAATGAAAAGGTCAACCATGATAAACCCCAATACTCTTCTCCAGCACATGGAATGAAGAACCATAACATTCTCGCTGCAAACGAAGAATTTCCTCATCTCTTGAAAGCTTTAGTTCTTCAAGCAAGAACACAAGTACTGATCAGATAGTCATTGGCCATCATAAGCAGTTCAGCTTGTACCCTTACTGTTTGAATAGCATATGTACTCTTGTATATTTAATTTGTATAAACAGCTCGATCGGAATTGGTACGACCCTTAATGTGCAGTTCTTATATCGTGGATCGCGGTCCACAATGCATTGTGGACCACGGTCCACGATATAATTTGCGCTTAATGTGTAATTCAATTTTGGATTTTGAGTCTAGATATCTTAAATTTTTTAGTTAATGGCCGAATTAATCCTAAATTGGTATGAAATTGAAAAGATAATTGCTTGAAATTTTATATATTTACTACTCGGGATTAATATGTAAATATATAAATCAAGTTTTTTCAATTAATGCCCTACAATCGAATCGGGCAAATTATTATATGGATCCGGGTTAAAAAATACACAATTTATATATTGAATGTTCACAATTTACATACTGAATATTTACAATTTTTATATACTAAATTTCATAATTTACGTACTGAATATTCACAATTTACATACTGAATATTTACAATTGTATATACTAAATGTTCACAATTTACATACTAAAAGTTTAAAATTTAAATTGTGAACATTTAGTATATAAATTATGAATTTTGATCCAGATTCACTTTGCAAAATGAACCCGAGTCCATGGCATAACTATCAATCGAACTAATCCAAGTTGATATAAAATTAACAACAGTCATTATTGCAAGAACCATGGCCCACACAGCCGTGTGGACCATAAATAAAAAGTACTACGTATATTTTTAAGCAAATGATTAAGCGGATGGTCAGGTGGCATGTTTTGCCTCCAACATGTGTCCCCAATAGTTGCATTGTGAACATCTATGAAGAGGGTGATTGCATTCCTCCTCATATTGACCATCATGACTTTGTTTGGCCTTTCTGCACTATTTCATTTTTGTCAGAATGCAACATTCTTTTTGGCTCGAGTTTGAGTTGTTAGTCCTGGAGAATTTTTTGGTCCTGTCTCTGTACCTTTGCCAAAAGGGTATGCTGTTCAATCTCTTTTTATTCAATTCTTTCACTATTACAGTGAGATAATGTGGAAATAATTACACACAAGTAGTTTATAATAATGTGGATATAAACACTTCTGTTTTCTCAGAATGAACTCATGTTAAAATTGATTTATTCATTCACTTTTTGAATTCCCACTTCGTTCCTTAGTTTTGGTGAATAAATAAAGTTGCAGCCTTTAGTTCAGTGTGGTTCTTTCTTGGGGTGTGAATCTTTGGTGTTCTGAAGACCAGAAAATGAGAATCCATATGAATAGTTCTGCAAGTTGTTAGTTGTCTGCAAAAAGTTTTATCAATCAAAATTACCCCCAATATAACCTTTGGTCAAAGGATATCAAAGAGGCAAGCTAGTATGCAACTCCCCCAAAGAATTTAACATACAATTTTATAATTATTAAATCAATTATTTGACTAATTTCGTTAAGATTATCCCAAATTATCTTGATTATAACCTTTCAAATAATTACAACAATTGAGAAAAGAAGTAATTACAACAATTCATACTAACGACTATCCAAATACATCAATACAATTTTTAATGACGATAATAAAGAACAATTAAAAAAATAATTGCGACACACAGATAATGAATGGGACTCCTTAAAATTTAGATTTCATCCATAAATAAATGGTATTACACATGCCAAGGACCTTGTGGTCTAGTGGCATCAAACTCTTTCCTTTATACGGGAAGTGGTGGGTTCGAGCCTTAGTGGAATCAATACTGACTTTTGTGCTTCAAACAGATGCTGCAATATAATAGAGTTAGTAGTATTCAAAAAAAAAATGGTATTACACATAATTTAGAATTTGAATTCCTTTTATGGTATTAAGTAAAATTTATCACACATAAATTAATGGGACTATTTAGATTTTAGATTTCATGCATAAATAAAAGGGATTACTTATATTTTAGATTTTGAATTATTGTTATGGCAGACAATAAAATACAATTAAGTGAGAATTAGTTGTGGCACCCGCATAAATAAATGGCACCACATAGACTTTAAATTTCATGAATATGAATAAATAAATAAGATTACTTATACTTTAGACTTTGAATTACTGTTATGCGAAAAATAAATAATAATTAAGTATGCGACTCTCGCATAAATAAATGAGGCAGCGTAAACTTTAGATTTCTTGTATAAATAATGCGATTACTAATATTTTAGACTTTGGTCAAAGGATATCAAAGAGGTAAGCTAGTATGCTAGTATGTAACTCCCACAAAAAATTAAAATTGGAACGTTATGATTATTAAATCAATTATCCTACTAATTCAATTAAGATCATCCCAAATTATCTTCACTATAATCTTTCAAGTAATTACAACAATTGGGAAAAGATTTAATTACAACAATTAAAAGATGTAATTACAACAATTCAAACTAACGAATAGTCTTCGTTATAATCTTTCAAATAATTACAACAATTAGAAAAAGAAGTAATTACAACAGTTATAACCTTTCAAAAATTACAACAATTTGGAAAAGAAGTAATTACAATAATTCAAACTAAGGAATAGTACATCAATACAATTTTTAATGAGGACAATAAAAAACAGTTAAGAAAAGATTAATTGGCGACACATTCATAAATGAATGGGACTTCTTTGATTTTAGATTTCATGCATAAAGAAATGGGATTGCTGATATTTTAGATTTTGAATTATTGTTATGAGGATAATAAAATACAATTAACTAAGAATTAGTTGTGACACCAGCGTTAATAAATGAGACCATAAACTTTCGATTTCATGAATGAATAAATAAATGAGATTACTTATATTTTAAATTTTGAATTACTGTTATGTGAACAATAAATATCAATTAAGTAAAAATTTGGCACGATTCCAGTTTGGTCACCATCTCCATTCGACGGAGATGGCTACACTGTCGAAGAAGGCTGGTTGCCTTTTCCGGCAGAATGCGATGGTCGCCGATGTTGCTTCACTCGCCGGATGTTCGCCGGAACTCGAGGTGACCTGCAATTACAGGTCACAAATATGTTAGAGGGTTTGATTGCTCCAAAATAATAAATTTGAGGGTCTAATTAGAGCTTTTTGAAGTTGAAGGGCCTAATTGCACAAATCAATATAGTTTGAGGGTCTATTTGACCCTTATCTTTTTTCCTTTTCTTTTTTTTTTTTTAAATAATGCAAAAGATTATATCTTATTCAGTTATTCTAATTTATTGCTTCAAGCTACCAACATGATTTTTTTTTAAAATTATTTTTGTGTATATTAAAAAATTGTCAACTTATATATCACTGAGACACAATCAGAAGATGTTTCTTGTTAGTTAGTACAACCTATGTATTGTTTGTTGGTTCGATTAAGACAACTTGTTTCGATATTTTTTGACACAATATTTTTCCTATTGGTTCTGGCTTAGCTCATTCTTGTGGGGAAAGCTTTCTGTGCGTTTATTGTAAAGTTTAGTTATGGACAGGTCCAACATTTTAATTTAGTAATGTCATTGCACTAATTTAATATTCTTTTAATGACATAGAGACATAAATATAAATTATATTTATTAATAAGTTTTTGTCAAAAAAAGTTTCTTTATTTACTATGCACTATTTAATTAATTAAATGTGGCTCTTTGTTTAAAATATCTCCATCTACCACATAAATAACAACTAATAAGAGCAATACAGAAGTCGTGTTTTTTCTTTGATTTTTACGGTGCCAACAAAAAGAGAGTGGAAAAAAAAAAAAAAAAAAGGCAAAATAGAAGTCGTGTTTACGGGCCATGCTGGGCGCAACATACTGACCTTCGCGCGAAATTGTGCGTTTCTTTCTCTTATTTGCCCAATTAATGAGCCCCACAAAAATCATTCTTTCCAGTAGAAAAATACCTCAAAAAGTAGTACTTTTATAATTAGACAATTCTTAATTTCTGTGTTTATGTTACTGTTTTTTTTTTAAAAATTATGTTTGGAGTATTATCATTTGTATTTATATATTGATCTTATTATCTATTATCTACCATACTAATAAGAGTCAAAAGGAAGTTATGCCTATAATAGGTAGAAAAAATGACGGTCAAATAATTAAATCAAATGGATGGTTCAGATAGTTTAGATTTATATTTTTCCTTGAAATTTTTAATTTATCCTTAATTATATGATTATCCATTAAGTTTTTCGTTAAATATTCTCTTCTCCGTTAATATTCCGTTAACTTTTAACTCGCAAATTATACGGTGGACCATAGTTCACAATGCATTGTGGACCATGGTCATGAGTGATACTGCAGTTGTGTTGAACGGATACTGCAGTTGTGTTGAAAAGGAACTGCAGTTGCGCGAAACAGAGGTCGTTTCATCCGTTCAACATACTGCAGTATCAGTTCAACACAACTGCAGTATCCGTTCAACACAACTACAGTATCAGTTCAACACAACTGGAGTTCCAGATAGATGGAATGACCTCTGTTCCGCACAACTGCAGTTCCCTTTCAACACAACTGTAGTATCAGTTCAACACAACTGCAGCATCCGTTCAACATAACTGCAGTATCAGCCATGGTGCATGGTCCACGGTATAATGACTGCTTTTAACTTACCAATTAATTTCTATAAGAAATGTATTAGGTTCGAACCTCATCCCAATCAAAGTTAGGCATATTGTTAAACATATACTACGAATATGTTAGAGTATATACAAACACAACGAATCCACAACTTCCTACATCATAATTTCATTGCATGACGATGCTCTCTATACTACCACAATAACTCAATTGCACATGACACATTACCAAATACCAATAAATAAATTAAAAAAAACCGTCTTTAAGTTCGAACCTCATCCCAATCAAAGTTGGCATATTGTTAAACATATACCACGAATATGTTAGAGTATATACAAACACAACGAATCCACAACTTCCTACATCATAATCTCATTGCATGACGATGCCTTCTATACTACCACAAATAACTCAATTGCACATGACACATTACTAAATACCAATAAAAAAAAACAAGTACTGAAGATAAAAGCAATGACAATACTACCCAAAAGAAAATTTAAAAGACTTGGAGAAATTCAAACGAAAAAGTAGTATTTATTTATACTATTATTTTTAGACTAAGTATTTATTAATATGCATATTCAATATTGTAAAACTCACGCCGAACAAACGAGTATTGACCAACGAAAGCGGCTCTCTTTCTAGGATTTCTTAGAGAGTTTTCTCCCTATGTCCATCTAGGGTTTTTTGCTAGTTGTTTTTGCTATTCTTCCTCGTTTTGTCTGTTTCGCTGGTTGGTCTGTCCTCTTGTCTGTTTGCTGGTCGGCATCATGGACGTGCATGCGTTGGAGGAGAGCTGCGCAGTTCTGTCACTTGCGGAAGAAGACGATGGTGGTTTGGACGCTCCGTTTCAAGATCAAGCAAGTGGCAGCATCACCCACTTTGAACTACTTGGTAAGTTTCTCACGGATCGACCCATCAAAGTGGAGCATATGCAGCAAGTCATGGCCTCAGTTTGGAGGCCTGTAATGGGTGTTCGTATCGTTCCTCTAGACGAGAATCTCTTTGTGTTTCAGTTTCCTCACTGTCGTGATATGCAAAGGGTGCTTGATGAAGGTCCTTGGTCCTTTGAGAATAACACTCTAATATGTTCGCCAATTGCACCAGGAGTGAGACCAGAGGAGGTACTGTTGGATACGATTGATTATTGGGTTCAAATACACGAGCTTCCTACGATGTATGCTACCGCTGAGTTCATTGAGCAAATTGGAAATTATGTGGGAACTTTTAAAGTAGCTGATCCACATAATTTTGGTGGCACTTGGAAAAACAGTTTCTTTCGAATTAGGGTTTCCCTAAAGACTAACGAACCTCTCAAGCGTCGTATGAAGTTACGGATGCGGAATGGGGAGTTTCAGTGGATCATGTTTAGGTATGAACGCTTAAACACTTTCTGCTTCTGTTGTGGCCTGATCGGGCACTCTGATAGGTTCTGCCGTAAGGCATTCGAGGAGAACATTATGCCTAAAGACTACCCTTATGGTGCATGGCTACGTGCCGGAGTTCGTAGGCCTCCTAAGCCAGTGGGAGCAAAGTGGCTACTTAAAGATCTTCCGGAGAATGCTTCCTGTGTGTCTCCTAATGCTATTCTCCCAACTTCTGATCCGGTTCGAATGGAGGATACAGTCACAATGCATTGTGAGTTGAAAAGAAGACGGGAGGATGGTCAAGTACATACTCAGGGTCAAAATGCTGATGTTAGTATGGTCGACGTCTCAAATAACTTGTGTTTGGCGGGTCCGGTGGTCCAGACCCGCCCCTCCAAATGAGTACTTTAAGCTGGAACTGCCGGGGTTTGGGTGGCCCTCGGACAGTTCGAGAGTTATTGGGCTTCGTGTCCTTAAAGCGACCCAATTTCGTTTTCTTAATGGAAACGAAGGCTACTTCGATGCAACTAGAAAGAGTTAAAGTACGTATGGGTTTTGAAGGTTTGTTCACTGTTGACAGAGTGGGAATTGGAGGAGGTTTGGCGTTATTTTGGAGAGAAGCGAGTATGGCATCTCTGTTAAGTTTTTCCAACAATCACATTGATGTCGTGGTCACGTTAGATGGGGTATCTCCTTGGCGCTTAACATGCTTTTATGGATATCCTGAAAGGTCGAGACGGCAAAATTCTTGGTCTTTATTGCGGGATTTAAGTGGTCAGTCTACTCTTCCTTGGATTATCATTGGCGATTTTAATGACCTTGCAAGCCATGCAGAGAAACGAGGCAATCATCCACACCCTAATGCTCTAATCTTGGGGTTCAATGATGTCTTACAGGACTGTCACCTAAATGATTTAGGCATGGTTGGTCACAGGTTTACATGGGAAAGGGGAAGAGACACCGAGTCTTGGGTGGAAGAACGGCTTGATCGAGCTGTGGCAACTGTTGAATGGCGTGAATTGTATAACGATGCTACTGTCCTCAATATGGTGTCGACTTCTTCTGATCATAGTGCTCTTTTCTTGGATTTAAAAGGAACAACTAGGCGAAGGGTTACCAGAAAGTTCAAGTTTGAGTCTGCTTGGCTCCTAGATGTGCAGTGTAAAGAAATTGTTGAAGCCTCATGGAGACAAACTACAATTATGGATTTTCAGCAGAGAGTGCAGAACTGTAGCAATGAGTTATGGCGTTGGGGGCGTGATTATTTCCATAAATTTGGTCGTCGAATTCAGCACTTGAGGGAGCGGCTTGAGGCTCTTCGGGGCAGTCGACTATTGCATGATGTCCAACAGTTTCGTTATGTGGAAAAAGAACTTCGAATATTGCTAGTACAGGAGGAAATTTACCGGCGTCAGAGATCTAAACAGTTGTGGTTGAAGGAGGGGGACGCGAATACGAAGTATTTCCATCGGTTCGCAAGTCATAGGAGGAAATCAAACAATCTTGATCGCATTATGAACCAAGATGACGAGTGGGTTGATGATGAACGAATGCATGCAGTGGTATTACAATATTATAATTCCATATTTCATTCCTCCAGTTCTAATACTGAGATCTTAAATATTGTCACACCGAAAATTTCTCAGGAAACAAATGCCAGTTTATTAAAGCCTATTGAGATGGATGAGGTGAAGAGTGCTATTTTTGCTATGGCTCCAGACAAAGCCCCGGGCCCGGATGGTATGACTCCATCTTTCTTCCAATCTTTCTGGTCGGTTGTGGGTATGGCCCTTACTGATTTTGTTAAGGAATGCTTTAATAATTGTTGTCTGCCCTTGAACATTAATAATACTAATGTGGTATTAATTCCAAAAAATAAAGTTCCTGAAAGGGTCTCAGACCTCCGACCAATAGCCTTGTGTAATGTTGCTTATAAGGTTCTTGCAAAGGTTATTGCAGTTCGTATGAAGGTGGCACTCGATACGGTTATTTCCTCATCTCAGAGTGCTTTTGTTCCCGAGAGGTTAATCACAGACAACATTATTATTGCAGGGGAAGTTGGACATTTCTTGAAAAGGAAAAGGTTGGGCATTGGTGGGTGGGCAGCATTAAAACTCGATATGGCAAAGGCTTACGATCGGATGGAATGGGACTTTCTAGCTGGTATGTTTACTGCTTTGGGTTTCGCGAGTAGGTGGGTTGATTTGATTATGATGTGTGTGTCTACAGTTTCTTACAATATAATGGTTAATGGAACTTCAGTTGGTACTGTAAAGCCCACCCGAGGAATACGGCAGGGAGATCCCTTATCCCCTTACTTGTTTATTGTCTGTGCAGAAGCGTTGTCTTTACTGTTGCAACAACAAGAAGCGCGAGGTAATATTCATGGCATACGGGTAGCTAGGGGTGCACCATCGATATCACATCTCTTTTTCGCCGACGATAGCCTCTTGTTCTTCAAAGCGATTGATTGCGAAGCTCAGGAAGTTAGGAGATGTCTGACGCGCTACTGTAATGCCTCTGGTCAGCAGGTTAACTTTGATAAGTCAAATAGTAATGCCTCTGGTCAGCAGGTTAACTTTGATAAGTCAAATATAATTTTCAGTGCTAATACAAGCAGTGAAATGTGTGGCTATGTGGCAGGGGTGTTTGGGGTGAGACAGACAAATGATTTTGGACGATATCTAGGGCTTCCATCATTTTTGGGGCGGAGCAAGGTGGCAGTGTTTCAGTATGTGGAACAGAAGGTCAGGGATCGTATTAATATGTGGCAGAAAAAGTATTTGTCACGAGCAGGAAAGGAGGTGCTTTTGAAAACCGTTGCTCAAGCTATGCCAATTTTCACCATGTCGGTTTTCCTTTTGCCGATCGGTGTGCCAATTTTCACCATGTCGGTTTTCCTTTTGCCGATCGGTGTTTGTGAGTCCATCGAGAAGATTATGAATCGGTTTTGGTAGGGCAAGGGTTCGAGTACAACTAGGTCAATTCATTGGCTGAGTTGGGCACGTCTAGCAGTTCCGAAACAATGTGGTGGACTTGGTTTTAAACGACTTCGGGAGTTTAATATTGCCTTATTAGCAAAGCAAGGATGGCGCTTACTAACTTCTCCTAATTCGTTAGTAAGTCAACTTTTAAAGGCTAAGTACTTCCCCACTGGAAATTTCCTTGAAGCGAAATTGGGTAATAACCCAAGTTACTTGTGGCGTAGCATCCTGGCAGGTCAAGACCTTCTTCGTAATGGAGTAGCTCGGAGAGTAGGAGATGGAAAAGATACACTTGTTTGGGGTTCCCCCTGGTTAGCTGACAGTGAGGACCCTTATATACGCACAGAATGCGCACCTCAACTTAGAGAAACCCGTGTATGTAATCTGTTAGACCGCTATGGTAATTGGGATCTGGATTTGTTACGTGATGTTTTTGATGCTCAAGATGTTGAGCGAATTATTAAGACTCCGATATCGCCTTTATTTTCAGATTGTTGGTATTGGAAGGGTGACTTGAGAGGTCAGTATTCTGTTCATCTTGGCTATCAGGCTCAGACGAATTCTCTTTTGGTCCCGGAGACTAACTTACTGTTCACTGCATGGAAGCACTTATGGAAAATGAGAGTTCCACCGAAAGTTCGTAATTTCATATGGAGATGTGTTCGTAATATCTTGCCAGTCAGAGAGGTCTTATGTAATACCCCGTATTTTCCTAACATTATTATTTTAATAAATATTCCCAATATGCTGCGATCGTACGTACCGGTCACGAACCGTAAAATTTTTGGAAGCTGGTGTTCGGACCCGTTTGTCCTAGGAAATGGATTATTAGACACCATATTATTATTCTTGAATTTCCTATTTAATTAAATCAGCCCATAGCAGCGAAAATTTATTTTGATCGTACATCGCTAAATTTCGCGGTGTACCGAACCTGGCCC
>NC_044930.1:9342775-9348148 GCF_003576645.1 Ipomoea triloba
TCTGGATTTTATGCGCTTCCGTTTTGGGAAATTAGTAATTATGATTAATTATGCCTTTTAGTATGATGGAAAATCTGGGGGTGTTACAGTTGGTATCAGAGCACTAGGTTGAGACCTTGGCATGAACTTTAGGGTGGAACTTTAAGAAATAAGTATTGGATCTTAAGAAGGTAAAGATGAAATTCTAGGGAGGAAATTTTTCTAGGACTCGTGGTGAGGGTGTGATATTATTTTACTTGGTTAAGATTATGTTTGATACGTAGAACTGTCACTATTGCACCCGATTTGGTGTGCACCTGTGTAAGTTAGATAGTGATTTGTGCTTGTCTGAACCTCGTATTGATTCTGCAGTAGTTTATAATGGCTCCGTCTGGAAGGAGATCCGAACCTCGTGGAACTCCTACCGAGGAACTGCTAGCGCAGAATTTGCAGCAATTGACCCAATTGACTCAAACTTTGGGAAATGCGCTCCTCAATAATCAACGGGGAGGGCCAGATGTAGCTAAGATCATAGCCGGGCATCGTCCGCCATTCTTCACCGGCAAGGAAGATCCGCTGATGTTAGAAGATTGGATAAGGACTTTCGACAAAATGTTTGAGGCTGTAGATTGTCCCGAAGAAAGGAGGGTGGAGATAGCTACATTCTATCTCCAGCAAGAAGCTGACAATTGGTGGAGTATGATGGGACCCATGTATCTGCAAGAGGGAGAATTTCAATGGACTGACCTTAAGGCTCGAATGCGGGATCGTTTTTATCCCGAGCATGTTAAGTCCGCCAAGTATGAGGAATTTCTGCATCTACGTCAAGGGACGACATCTATTCAGGACTACTATGCTAAATATCTTGAGCTGGCACGATTTGCTCCTGCCCTAGCCCCGGATGAGCCAAGCAAGGCTAGGAAGTTTGTAAGTGGATTAAATTTCGAGACTCAAAAAGCCGTTTGTGTGTTTGAGTGTCAGACTCTTGGAGAGGCTTATAGTAAGGCTGCCAAACATTATCGAATCCAGCAGATGCAGAAGGAGGTTCGTGAGAAGGGTAAGAGGAGATTTGAAGGTAGTAGCAAAGGGGGAGAGAAGAAATATAAGATGAGTCAAGGAGAGAATGTTCAGGAGTACTAAAGAAGTGGGATTCCCAGACCTAGGAGGGATTACCCAACTCAAAGTGCGGGGATGACCGGTAGAGGATGGATGAAGGAGAGGCATTTCCATTGTAAAAGATGTGGGAAGGATCATCCCGGTGTCGATTGTATAGGGATGCCAGTAGAGTGCTTTAACTGTGGGAAGAAGGGTCATCGCTCATTTGAGTGTCAAACTAGCACGAGGGAAGGGTCATTCCGTCCTAGCCAGAGTCAAGGAAAGACCCAACAATCTGGAATACAAGTGAAGGCTAGGAATGGAGTGAACATGGCAAATAGTAACACTGAGAGCACAAGCAAGACACCAACTAGCAGGAGTGGACCCCAGCAAGGGAGGATCTTTGTGATGAGTAAAGCTCAGGCGGATGTGAGCGATGTGGTGGCAGGTACTTTTCTGCTTCGTGATATACCTGCTTATGTATTATTTGACTCTGGAGCATCTCATTCTTTTATATCCTCAAGGTTTGTAGAGAAATTAAAGTTAGTACCTAGTTCCCAAGTACAATTTAAAGTGAACCTTGCATCAGGGAAGGTGGTGACCTGTAGTAATGTTTTTGAGAATATACCTATAAGCATAGAAGGGGAAAGTTTCCCTTGTACCTTAATACAGTTTGGATTAGACGACTTTGATATAATATTAGGGATGGATTGGTTAGGAAAGTATAGGGCTCAGATCTTTTGTAGCAAACAAAAAGTGGTACTGAGGAGCCCAAAAGGAAAACGTGTGTCCTATAAGGGAGCTGCAAGTCAGCCCGATGTGAGATTAGTATCGATGGCCAAGATGAGGAAGTATGTGGGAAAAAGGTGTGAAGTGTTCTTATGCATGGTGGAAGATTTAAATGTGGATAAGAAGGGAATTGAGCAAATCCCTGTCGTAAGGGATTTCCTGACATATTCCCTGAAGAGATTCCAGACTTCCCTCCACAACGGGAAGTAGAGTTCACCATTGATCTGGTACCGGGCACTACTCCTATTTCAAAGACCCCGTACCGAATGGCCCCAATAGAATTATAAGAATTGAAGGAGCAGCTTCAAGACTTGCTAGATAAGGGATACATTCGTCCGAGTGTATCGCCATGGGGAGCTCCAGTATTATTCGTGAAAAAGAAGGATGGTGGATTGCGACTCTGCGTTGACTACCGCGAGTTGAACCGGGTGACTGTCAAGAATAAGTACCCACTCCCTCGGATTGATGATCTGTTTGATCAATTAAAGGAGGCTGGTACTTTCTCAAAGATAGATTTGAGGTCGGGATATCATCAAGTGAGAGTGGCTGAGAAAGATATATCTAAGACAGCCTTTCGGACAAGGTACGACCACTATGAGTTTACGGTGATGCCGTTTGGGTTAACAAATGCACCAGCAGTATTCATGGATCTCATGAATAGGGTGTTTAGACCTTACTTGTATGAGTTTGTCATTGTATTCATCGATGACATTTTAGTCTACTCCCGGAATCCGAAAGAACATGAGGATCATCTTCGGATCGTGTTGCAAACACTAAGGGAAAATCAATTATATGCCAAGTTGTCTAAGTGTGATTTCTGGAAGGATAGTGTGGCATTTCTAGGCCATATCGTGACTAAGGAAGGAATCTCAGTAGATCCAGCCAAAATTCAAGCTGTGATGAATTGGCCTACTCCTACGACAGTTACGGAGGTCCGAAGTTTTCTAGGATTAGCAGGGTATTATCGAAGGTTTGTGCCAAATTTTTCTCGGATAGCCCAACCTATCACAAATCTCATGAGGAAGACTACTGTATTTCGTTGGGAAGAAAGTTGTGAAAAAGCTTTCCAGGAGTTAAAGGAAAAGTTAACCACTGCTCCTGTATTGACTCTACCATCAGGAACTGAGGGATTTGAAATATATAGTGATGCATCAAAGAAAGGTCTTGGGTGTGTGCTAATGCAAAATGGGAGAGCGGTGGCATACGCATCAAGACAACTAAAGAAACATGAGATAAATTATCCCACCCATGACTTGGAATTAGCAGCAGTTGTGTTTGCTTTAAAGATTTGGAGACATTATCTTTATGGAGTGCAGTGCAAGATCTTCACGGACCATAAGAGCTTAAAGTATATCTTTACTAAAAAAGAATTGAACATGAGGCAGAGGAGGTGGTTGGAACTCATTAAGGACTATGACTTGGTAATCTAGTATCATGAAGGAAAGGCAAATGTAGTAGCAGATGCTTTGAGTAGGAAGACGAGTCATACTCTTAATGCTATTTGGGTATTGCCAGACAACTTATGCAAAGAATTTCAAAGACTAAATTTGGAGGTGAGAGAGCAAGGAGGGAGCAAAGCTGAAATTGAGTTATACCACATGAGAATTATTCCCAACATGTTTGAAGAAATAAAGAAAGAACAACTTAAGGATCAAGAGTTGAGCAAAGTAAAGACTGAATTGGTTGATGGAAAGAAAGGACCATTTGTACTACACAATGACGGAAGCCTGCGCTATAATGGTCGATGGTGTATTCCAAAGGCATGTACAGAGATCAAGCAGCAAATTTTAGAAGAAGGACACAATACCCCTTATTCAGTACATCCTGGGGGAGCCAAGTTGTATAAAGATATCAAGAAACATTTTTGGTGGCCTAACATGAAGAAGGAAGTGGCAGAATTTGTGAGTAAATGTTTAAACTGCCAAAAGGTCAAAGCTGAAAGATGTAAACCTAAGGGATTGGTGCAACCATTGGAGATACCCGGTGGCAAATGGGATTCTATTTCTATGGACTTCGTGGGGGGATTACCCTTGACAAGGTCAGGGAAAGATAAAATATGGGTAGTAGTGGACAGGCTTACCAAAACAGCAAGGTTTATTGCCATGAAAGACACTTGGACCATGACTCAATTGGCAAAAGCTTATGTAAACCAAGTTGTTAAGTACCATGGAGTACCTAAGGATATAGTTTCTGACAGAGATTCCCGATTCTTATCTCAATTCTGGCAAGCTTTACAAGCAGCTATGGGTACAATGTTGAAACTTAGTACTGCTTTTCATCCTATGACGGATGGGCAAACTGAGAGGACTATACAAACTCTGGAAGATATGTTAAGGGCTTGTGCATTGGATTTTCAAGGATCATGGGATGAACATTTGGATCTAATTGAGTTTTCTTACAATAATAGTTATCATGCAAGTATCCAAATGTCACCGTATGAAGCTTTATATGGACAGAAGTGTAGAAGCCCTCTATGTTGGGAAGATCTAGTCAACCCTGTGATACTAGGACCTGAATATCTTCAAGATATGACAGAAAAGGTCAAGTTGATCCAAGAAAGGATGAAAACTGCACAGGACCGACAAAAGTCTTATGCTGATTTAAGAAGGCAATCAGTTGAATTTCAAGAAGGTGATAAGGTATTGCTGAAAATATCTCCTACAAAAGGAATAATGAGATTCGGGAAGAAAGGAAAATTGAGTCCGAGATATATTGGACCGTATGAAGTCCTTGAAAGAATTGGGAAAGTAGCTTACCGATTAGCGCTACCTGCTGTGCTAGATCGAGTTCATAACGTATTTCATGTGTCTCAATTAAGGAAGTACGTACATGATGCATCGCATGTACTTCAACCTGAGGTAAATAAGATCTTTGGATTAAACTATAAAGGTTGTCAAAGTTATGTTATAATGAGTATATTATAATTCTTATAGGTTGTGACTTTGGATGAGAACTTATCATATGAAGAGAAACCGGTAAAAATCTTGGATACTAAGACCCGAGATACCCGCAGAAAGTCCATAAAGATGGTAAAAGTGTCATGGTCAAACCATTTGGTGGAAGAAGCCACATGGGAGTTGGAAGAGGAAATGAGAAAACGATATCCAACTTTATTTGAGCAAGGTAAAAGATAACCTAGGTGTGCTCGTTATTAAAATGGGGAGTTTAGTATTTGGGAAATAATCATCATCTCTCTTTCCTTTTATCAAATCCAACCCCTTTCCTTTCCAGCTAAATTTTTGTCTCCGAAATAACGATAACTTTAGTTTCGAGGACGAAACTCTTTCTAAGGGGGGTAGAGTGTAATACCCCGTATTTTCCTAACATTATTATTTTAATAAATATTCCCAATATGCTGCGATCGTACGTACCGGTCACGAACCGTAAAATTTTTGGAAGCTGGTGTTCGGACTCGTTTGTCCTAGGAAATGGATTATTAGACACCATATTATTATTCTTGAATTTCCTATTTAATTAAATCAGCCCATAGCAGCGAAAATTTATTTTGAT
>NC_044930.1:9349931-9453840 GCF_003576645.1 Ipomoea triloba
ATCCGAGAGCGATAGAAGAGAAAATGGATCTACTCTTGATGATAGAAATTACTATGGTTTTTGGGTTGTGTATTACTGGGATGTAAGGCAGTAATAGTATGTATTAATCAGGATAGTAGATGTAAAGACTGTTAGGAACATCATGTAATAGGTTTTGATGATACCAACTGTTAAGTAGAAATCCCCAAGTCTCGATACATAGGCAAAACACTGTAAGTTCGACAAGTAAACCAAGAGCGAAAATACAACCGGGTAACTTTGAGCTCAACTCGGAAAATATTTAAGCTCAAGGTAAATTTGTTTGAACATCTTAGAAGTCTCGTGTTGTAATCCTATAGACAAATCAGAAGAAGGCACGGGACAACTCTGGAGGAATAAGGGTCTGCGAAACATCAACTAAGTCTCGAGACATAAGCAGAGTTCGAGAGATAGGATCTGTCGTTACAGCAATCCAGTTCGAGACATAAGCAGAGTTCGAGAGGTAGACCTCTCGATGCTTGGATTCGAGACATCAAACAATCGAGACATCAACCTTGGTCTCGATAAACTGACACTTCTCCAGTAATGCTAAATGACGGTCAGGAAGCATACTTAAAGTTTGGAGAAAAAGAATATCATGGAGATAGAATAATGAAGAGGTGCCGAACGTGAGTTTTCAAAATAGACGGAAATGGATGACACATCAGATTTCCACCACAAACGGTCAAAAGGTACACCAATGCTGAAGTGGTCTGATTCCCCACAAACAAGGAATGATGGGAATATAAAAAGAGTAACTTTTACCAAAAGACGAAAGTGGAGCATGGACTCAAGAAAGTGAAATATAGAATATTCACTACCAGACAAAAGGTTCAAGTTACAAGACNCATCAGATTTCCACCACAAACGGTCAAAAGGTACACCAATGCTGAAGTGGTCTGATTCCCCACAAACAAGGAATGATGGGAATTTAAAAAGAGTAACTTTTACCAAAAGTAGCAAGTGGAGCATGGACTCAAGAAAGTGGATTATAGAATATCCACTACCAAACAAAAGGTTCGGGAGAGGATTTTCATCTTCATCTTCTTCCTTAAGCTCAAGAGCTCCATAGCTAATTTCTTCATCAAGATCACAAATATTCGGTAAATTTCTATTCTAATCGGTTCAAAAGCTTTATTTTCCTTCCTAGATCTTGATCCAAGTATAGTTTTCTTAAAATATGTGGTTAGGATGTTATATACTTCCTAGGATTTGTAGGAAAATTTTTGGGTAAGAAAATCCTATTTTACTAATTATTTTAGTATAGTTAGTGTTCTCAAGGATCTAATATTATGTATGTTGTGGATAAATTATGGATTGTGTAGAAGAACCAAAGGAAGTGGAAGAGTGAGCATCTAGAGGGAGTTAGTGAGATTTTCAAGAAGATAAGGTAATCTTTATGTCCACCAAAACCTTTTTTTTCCACCATGATATTCATGAATTTCTTGATAAAGTATGGATATAAAGATTTTAGTAGATGAAAGATTGGTGTGATTGTGGCATATCATGAATATATGTAGATATGTGGATGATTATATGAAGTAACTAGTATACGATTATGTTGTGATGATTATGTAGTAACATGTATATGGTGTTTACAACCTTATATATTATATATTATATATTGTTATATATATATATACATATATACATCCCTATACATTTAGTTATTTGATGATATTCTTGTCATGATTATTATATATACTTACATATATTTATACCGTAGAAATACATATATACGCATATTATTATTATTATTATTATTATTATTATTATATATATACATACATTATGTATATATACACTATCGTATAAATATTTATATTACCATATATATATCTACATATTTGGTACTATATGCGTGTAAGTGGTATGTGAGAATATTATATATGTATAAGTGGGTGTGACCTTATATGTGTATGGATATGTGAAGATATATATATATATATATATATATATATACAAAAGTAGACTTATATTGTTCAATGTGCATAAAGTGAGAAAGTAAAGAATGAGATAAAATGAAATCACGGTGTGAAGTTGGAGGATATTCCTTTTTAACATTCATAATGGAATCACAAACATTGGGCCCCAAAATGATTGGTGTTAACCACTTGAGTAACCTTGTAGAAACAGATCCGGGGTTACTAGAGCTAGTGACTAACCTGCGGGCTGGAATCCCGACAAGGGGTGTGCACACTAAAGGTCCTAGATCTGCTTCCCCTAGTTGGAATAACTAGGTTGTGGTGAGGTGATGGAAATGAGAAGGAAATTGTGGTGTTAATTGGAATATCTTTAACTTCATTATGGTAAAGCTGGTTATTTCTATTAAATGCTTATATGTTTATGAGGATAATTATGAGTATGAGTATGATTATGAGTATGATTATGAGTATGATATTGTGCATACATGTGGAAATTGTGATTATTGATACATATTTTTCTTTGAACAATAATGAGGAAATGAATATCTCTTATATGAGAAATCTTGTTGAAAATTTGTTATCATGTGGAAATAACTGCTTTTCGAAAACAAAGAATAAAACTATTTTCCAAAACCATGATTTTACAGGGTGGAGTAGGGATTACTTAGCACAATGTGCTAATTCTGTTTTCCAAATGAATTTCAGGTATGGAGTAGATCTTGTTATCCGAGAGCGATAGAAGAGAAAATGGATCTACTCTTGATGATAGAAATTACTATGGTTTTTGGGTTGTGTATTACTGGGGATGTAAGGCAGTAATAGTATGTATTAATCAGGATAGTAGATGTAAAGACTGTTAGGAAAACATCATGTAATGGTTTGATGATACCAACTGTTAAGTAGAAATCCCCAAGTCTCGATACATAGGCAAAACACTGTAAGTTCGACAAGTAAACCAAGAGCGAAAATACAACCGGGTAACTTTGAGCTCAACTCGGAAAATATTTAAGCTCAAGGTAAATTTGTTTGAACATCTTAGAAGTCTCGTGTTGTAATCTATAGACAAATCAGAAGAAGGCACGGACAACTCTGGAGGAATAAGGGTCTGCGAGACATCAACTAAGTCTCGAGACATAAGCAGAGTTCGAGAGATAGGATCACAGATCCAGTTCGAGAGCAGAGTTCGAGAGTAGACTCTCGATGCTTGGATCAGACATCAAACAATCGAGACATCACCTTGGTCTCGATAAACTGACACTTCTCCAGTAATGCTGAATGACGGTCAGGAAGCATACTTAAAGTTTGGGAAGAAGAAATCATGGAGATAGAATAATGAAGAGGTGCCGAAGGATGGACCGAATTTGGAACACAAACGGAAAAAGGTGCAATGGAAGTGGTCTTTCCCCACAAACAAGGAATTGGGAATTAAAAAGAGTAACTTTTACCAAAAGTAGCAAGTGGAGCATGGACTCAAGAAAGTGGATTATGGAATATCCACTACCAAACAAAAGGTTCAAGTTACAAGACCACCACTCCATGAAAAATGCTGAAAAGATGCAAGTCCCATACACGCATGGGAGACAAATTTCAAACGGAATAATTTTCCCCAACGGAATTATTCCTCAACTCTCATATAAAAAGGACGTGAAGACACAGATCAAAAAAAAAAAGAAAGGGGGGAACTTTCGTAAGAGGTTGGTTCATTCGAAATTCTAAAGAGGTGTCTGATTCAAACGTTCAAGTGCAAGCATTCAATTTGGAATATCATCCAGATATTCAATACAGCGAGAAAAACACATCTTAGTGTTTGAGAGAGTTACATAGCTTAAACTGCCATATATCTAGAAGGTGACCGAAGCTGCTCTACATTGAAATTGATTCAACGATAGCTTTTGGTCAGATTGGAGTTTGTTACACTCAACTGTGACTACCAAAGGTCCTTGCTTTGGATTAAGCAAGAAGAGGCGGAGTAACCTGGCAGCTGTCTAGTGAAGATCCTGAGGCTTGAGGCGGGCTTGGTGATCAAAGCTCAAGTGCTTGAGAGGTGGAGTAACTGGAAGCGGGGAGAAAAACCTGAGGAGAGGCGGAGTAACCTGGGAGCTGTCTTGTGAAGATCCTGAGGCTTGAGGCGGGCTTGGTGATCAAAGCTCAAGTGCTCGATAGGTGGAGTAACAAAAGCGGGGCGAAAAACCTGAGGCTTGAGGCGGGCTTCGTGATCAAAGCTCAAGCGCTCGATATTGTACTAAAAAGGGAAGTTTTAGTGCAATCCTTCCAGGGAGTTTCTGGAAGAAGAGTGGACGTAGGCGGGTTGGCCGAACCACTTAAAAATCTCTCTCGCATTTACTTTCTGTATTTATCTCTCGCTAACCTCTCGATTGCACTGCATATAAACACACCTCTCGAACTAACTCAAACTCGTGCTAACTAAAAGGGGATAACTTTTCCGCTGCGCATAAAACTTTGTCTTCACCTCGTGAGGTATCAAACCTAAACATCCTGAGTTCAATACACACGAGAGGTCGAAAAGATTTGCAAAATCTTATACAAGTCTATTCCCCCCCCCCCCCCTTCTAGACTTGTACCCCATCCCCTTGGGACCAACAAAGACTACCTTAGCATCTAAGTTTGTGATAAACATAGGTGTGGAGTAGCACCTCTGGATTTTATGCGCTTCCGTTTTGGGAAATTAGTAATTATGATTAATTATGCCTTTTAGTATGATGGAAAATCTGGGGGTGTTACATCTTACGGGCTAGGGGCATAGCTGCTGACGGTGGGTGTATTCTATGCCCATCTGTGATAGAATCTGTTAACCATCTGTTTTGTGAATGCCCAGTAGCGATGACTGCATGGAATGGATTTACTGATCAGATTGGAGGGTCTCTTGTTTGTCTAGTAGAGTGTTACCTTCGGCTGAATAATGCTCAAAAAATTATTGAGTTGGCTGCTCGTATTTGGGCTATTTGGACTGCACGCAATGACGCCTTATGGAATGCAAAGGTCTGGAATGATGTTTCTTTGAAGAATTTTATTGTTAATTGTGTTAGTACATGGCTGGAGTCATATCTCTCAACTAATTTGTCATTGCACGGGACTCCCATCCATGAAGTTGCTGTATGGTCACCTCCACCTCTTGGTATGGTAAAATGTAACATTGATGCTTCTTTATTGCATGATAATGTGGGTTTTGGTGCAGTCATACGTGATCACTTTGGTCATTTTGTGGCTGCCTTCAGTGGTCTTCTACCTTGTGCGAAAGATCCTTATCTTGCGGAGACAATGGCGGTAAAGGAAGCACTTACATGGATAAAGAATCGGGGTTATAACAACATTATTGTGGAATCTGATTGCCAAAGCTTTTGTTTAAATTTTAATTCTGCTTGTAATGACTTTTATTACGTCGGTTTACTTATTAAGCAATGTCGGTATATTGCTAGTGGCATTGGGAACATTTCTGTTCGCCATGTCAATAGGTCAGCGAATCATGTAGCTCATGTCCTTGCACGGGCGACTGGTTCTTCTTCTGTCCTTGGTGTGTGGGATTTTGCCCCTCCTGATTGTATTTCGTCTTTTTTCAGGGATTTAATATAAGTTGTTTCGTTTGGTTTTCAAAAAAAAGTATTTATTAATATTTTTACAAAATGATAATCTACTATGACTCTGATATAATGTAGTATTGGCTCAAACCCACTCCCATCATTTGTGTGGGAGTGTTAATCGGGACACCAAGTACCACTAGACCATAAGGTTTTTGAATTATCGATTTAAATAAATAAATTCAACAATATATGAGAGAAAGTCTTAAAGTAAATATTGGCATTATCTCCTTGGCGCTTGAAAAAGTAGTATATACAATAAGCTAAAAGTTTTGAGTGGTGTGAATTGAGACCACTATTCCTGAGGTAGCTCAGCCAACGCGCTGACAAACAAGCATGGTGCCAAAAGCTATTGTGGCTGGAACAATTGGTTCTTGGTGGCTTTTACGCTAAAAATTCTTAAACCATTGAATTGTCAAAGTCTTTTACATTTTATTTTTTCAAATTGCTTTTGTTGAATGAGTTTCTGTGACCCCTGACTTCTGACATCACGGCACCGTTGTTCTGGCTATTCATAGTAATGGTAAGATTGCACATTTGCACATATACATGCACTCTGTGTTTTTGGCAGTTGATCTTATTTATTTAGTTGCTCGCTCATCTTGAAAGAGGGTCTCGTCGATAGCCTCTTTTGAGATTATTTTCTTGATATTTAAGTCTTGAGAGAATGAAGTTGTGAGCAACTGAGCATACAGAATTTAAGTTAGAAAGCATTGATTTTAGAGCTCATGGCTTTGATTATGCAGAGTTTTAAAATATCGTCTTATTTTTGGTTGAATTCAGAGCATAAGCTGAAATGTGGTGCTACAAATCGGTGTTTAGCTAGCCGGGATTCTACTGTGTTTTCTTCCGATTCTATTAGAGTCAATGGTATTTCTTCTGGTTGGGAGAAGGAGAGAAGTAGCCTTTTGGGAAATGGGGATTTGGGCACAAATGTTGGGGAGGAGAAGAGGAAGGAGGGCATTCAAGAAAAGTTGGAAGCTTTGTGGGATGATGGATATGGGACTCAAAATGCGAAGGATTATCTAGAATTAGCCCAGGAGATTACTAGGCCTGATGGTAGACCGCCACGGTGGTTCACTCCCCTGTCTTGTGGCCCTCCTTTGAAACATTCACCTGCTCTTTTTTTCTTGCCTGGTAATTCTTGCTCTATAATCTATCTGTTTACTTTTCTTATCAGATGAATAGAACCAATAGTGCTTTTCTGCTGTAAATTCTCTGCTAAAGTTTCATTGTGCTTGCAGGAGTGGGTGGAAGTGGTTTAGGTCTTATTCTGCACCATAAGGCACTTGGGAAGTAAGTTTCAGACATTTTTATCAAACTCATATCTATGTTATTAGGGAAAAATTGCATTTTTGGTCCTCCAGTTGTACCATATTACAGACTTAGGGGGTGTTTGGTTATTGGCTTATAAGCCAAATTTTAGCTTATTTGACCAAGTTTAGCTTTTTGACCAATCAATAAGCTATTTTGAAGTGTTTGGTAAATGGCTTATTGGCCTTGGCTTATTGGGTCAATAAGCTGAAAATTGAAAAGCTAATGAATGTAGCTTTTTGTATTAGCTGGTTGGAAACAATGGTATATTGACTATTTTATCCTTTAAAATCAATGGGATTTACTTTTAAATGGGTGGTGTATTTGTTATTTTATAATAATAATAATAATAATAATACCCTTAAATGTCATTTTACATTCAATCAGCTACTAATAAACAGCTAATTTACCAAACAGTTTTTTATAACCAGCTAATACAACCAGCTGGTCAAACCAGTTAACGCAATCAGCCATCAACTACTAGCTAAACCAACCAGCTATCAGCTATAAGTTATCAGCCGTTTGCCAAACACCCCCTTAATCCATGAGTTATATGCGTGATTATCTCCGTTATGCGCAAAGTGGTGATTTTAGTCACTAAAGTACCAAATCCCCACTTTATTAAGTGAGGGTGGCAGAAATAGTCCCTGGGGAATCTAAATCGCCACTTCAAACATAACTTAGGCTTTAAAGATGGTCGTGCATATAATTCATGGACTAAGTCTGTACCACGGGTGTAATTAGAGGACCAAAAATGCAATTTTCATGTTATTATATAAGTTCTGGTGTTTACAATTCTTTAAAAAAAAAAAAAATTATTTCATATGATAAAAAAAATCCTTGGTGCTGATTTTTACCCCTTAACCCATTGCTTCTTTTCCTTTGGTGTTAATTATGGATGTAAACTCCTCCTTGCAGAGTGTTTGAAATCTGGAGCTTAAATATTCCTGTAAATGATAGAACACCATTTATAGGTAATAATTTTTTTTTTTCTCACTTCCATTACCAGTTTATGTAGTCCTTTCTTAATATAGCTGAGATCATCCCAAGACTGTCATGAATACCTGCAGTAATGCACCTATACCACTTTGAAAATGTATTCTCCAATCGAGGGAAATATAGTTTACAAGAATTCTTAAACTGTAACCCTCTTTTTTCTTTTCTTGAAAATCTTATAGGACTGGTGAAACTCGTTGAACAGACAATCAGGATGAAGCATGAATCGTCTCCAGATAAGCCAATATATCTGGTGGGAGATTCATTTGGAGGATGCTTAGCGCTTGCTGTTGCTGCTCGTAATCCTACAATTGATCTTGTTGTAATATTAACCAATCCAGGTTAGCAGCACCATTTCATTTGGAGTACTTGATAGATCTGCTGACTATTTATTCATATTATGTTCTGATGTTTATCGGTATTACTTCTAGCAACTTCATTCGGCAGGTCACAACTGCAACCATTTTTTCCTTTGCTGGAAGCTTTCCCAGACAACCATGTTTCATTCCCTAATATTCTATCCTATTTGGGTATGTTCTTGTCCTTGAACATAATACGGTTTTGAAGATCTCAACTTCCGATTAGTTGATCTTGGCCTGTTTTCTTTATTGCTCTGATTCTTTACCATGAATGGCATATGTGCTCTGGGCTTTACTGCTCTAAGTATACAATAGTAAATTTCTTTTTGCGTTCATCAATTCCACTACCAATAAAAGGTAAAGGAGAGATTTCCATGGCTTTCTAATAGTCATTGTATTTCCTTTCCCCTTTTAAGCCATTTGTTGGGTGGAGGCCAGTGAAGGACTAAATCCAACAATTGGTGGCTAGGGGAATTGTTGGGCGGAGGCCTGAAGGGTCAAGTCCAGCACGCTGCCTCTCAAAAATGTGGTGGCGATATATAAGGAAATAAAGTTGCGCCTTTGCTGTGAGTTATAGCTTTTGGCTTAGTGGTAAACGCTTGATCCTAACAAGTGATATTAGAGTCAGGTGCTGAGAGGGGGAATTGGGTGGCTAGGGAGATTGTTGGGCGGAAATAAAGTTGCACCTTTGTTGTAAGCTATAGCTTTTGGCGTATTGGTAAACGCTTGATCCTAACACCATTTGATTCAATTTGTTAGGTGACTTAACCAAGATGCCAATGGAAAACATCAAGATTGTGCCCCCTTCTTCACTCGTCTCTGATCTCTATGATGACCTTGCAGCTTTGCTGTCCAAATTTAATGTGAGTATTCCTACTAGCTAGTTCAAAAGCTTTTCCCTGTTATACTTTTCCCCTTGCAATAGAACATGCTGTATTCAGGAGATAAATGTTTCAACCTTTGTACTTCCATCACTACTTGTCCTGAATATTTATAAATTTACCTTAATCTATGAAGGAAAATCAAACCATGTAGAGCTCACACTGTTATATTGTGTTTGGTTTGGTGTTAAGAGTTAAAATATAAGGGAGAACTTTTGAGTTTATAAGATCATGAGTTAGACTAGCTAATTGATTGGATTCAATTTTTAGTGTGGTTTGGCCCATGTTCATTATTGCCCAATTGAGTGACTTGGCCCAATCTTATATTTAACATGGTATCATAACTTGTTCGGTCCACTTTGTATTCACCCGGTTGTCTACCTATGGTATTGGTGGCATCCAAAGCATTCGGTTCAGGGGGAACATATGGGTTTTGTGTGAGTTAGACTAGCCAATTGATTGGATTCAATCTTTTAGTGTGATTTGGCCCATTTGCATTATAGCCCAATTGAGTGAACTACTGACCTTGGCCCAAGAATATAATAGTTTGCATTGCATATTTGTGTACGAATGGCTCAAATTACATTAAGAGGCAAAGAATGGGAGTTGATGGTTATATGGAAATAAATTCTTGGACATGTAAGATTGATTATTTGTCTAAGAAAACTTTGTGTAACCAAGCAACAACAATCTTGGTCATTCTAGAGGCACCTTGGTAAAATTCTATCTTTAGTGCACACATTTTTTTGTAAAGAAAAGAAAATTTTCTCTTTTGTCACAAAAGTAATGCTTGGGCTAGAAAACTAATTTTCACTAGTGACTTATTTGTACACGGCTTTCTTTAGAAGATTTCGATGAAAGTGCGTCTTAATGAAAAATATGGGGTTTAAAGCATGAAACTAAAGCTTGCATTTACTTTGATACTCAAGTGTTTAAGCTGATACACAAGTAATGTTTATGATGTTTGCCTCTTTATAAGGAGTTTACTGATTTTAAACCAAAAGAAACTCTTGCGTGGAAATTGAAGCTGCTTAAATCTGCATCTGAATATGCCAATTCCCGTCTCCATGCTGTTACAGCAGAAGTACTTGTGCTTGCTAGGTATAGACTCTATCTTGATTTCTTATAAACCTCTACACATTTTGAGATTTCTATCAGTAATCTCGCTATCTTGATTTATTATAAACCTGTACTCATTTTGAAAATTTCTGTCAGTAATCTCTCTATGCTATGCATTATTTGAAGGAGGTTGATTGTTTCTTTACTGCCTTTTTCTCTTATTGTTTTAGTATACTGTGGAACATAATGAATAATGATAAGTTTTTATGTATTTTCTTATGGAAAATAAGAAAATTAGCCATGTATTGTAGGTGTTGAATATTAGGAAACCTTAGTCCTGACGGGTGGATGGTGGCTATTCGCCACTCGCCAAACCTTTTCTTTTTCAGTGACGAGGGAAACCCCCAGCCATTACCCGAGGATATCCACGGGGTAAATCCCGGTGGCTATTCGCCACTCAACCTTTTTGGTGTGCATTGGATAAACTTCGGTGGCTATTATGGAAACCCGTAACCACTACCACATGGTGTGCACTAGGTAAACCCTACCGGCTCTAACAAAGGCTAATAGGCTACTCTCATTGGGAGTTGAACTTGTAATCTTATGGTTACAAAGTCAAAAGCCCGACCAATTTAGGTGGGGTTGCCCTCAATCGCCAGACCTTTCGATCCCTCAATTTCAATAGTAGGCTTTAAGGTGAATGGAGAAATTAATAGAAAAGAGAAGTGAAAACTTGGAAAAAAAGGTGTTATATAAGGTAGGGAACATGCTTTTTATGGAGTGTAGTTGAGCATTAACTTTAGTGTTCGATTATTCTGATATTCTATAAATAATCATTAATCTGTTTACTCAGTTGTGTAATGCTAGAGGGATTGTTAATTTTGCATCTGATTTTTCATGTGAATATGATCAATGTGCTGATGAAAAATTGCATTACAGTGGAAAGGACAATGTACTTCCAAGTGAAGATGAAGCTAAAAGGCTTGCAAGGTCATTAAGAAACTGCAAAGTACGATACTTTAATGATAAAGGACATAGGATTTTACTGGTAAGTGAGGGTATATTTCATTCATTTTTGAGTACTATGGTGCTTCTAATAGAAAACATTTTGTGTACATTTTCTTTTTATTGTTGTTGGATCTATACTTAAATTCTCACCATTGCACATAGGGAAGTAAAGGCGAAATTTCCCCATTTAGAAATAAGCTAGGTGTAAGTGTAACACCAACGCAATATTTTTAGGAAACACGGGTTTTGGAAAGTTTCTGATGGCTGCAGGTTGGATGTGCTTTGATTTTTTGCAGGAAAATGGTTTCAATCTATTAAGCATCATCAAAGGTACAAGCACATATCGCCGTTCAAGGAGGCATGACTATGTCTTGGATTACTTGCCACCTAGTATGTCAGAGTTCAAGAAAGCATTTGAGAACAATAGGTAATCGACCATGATAATGTCATTTAAAAAGATAAATTAAGGAATCTGTCTTGTTCGCTTGCTAAATGCTAACCCTTCTTCTCTTTTGTGCTATGATTTAGTTCCATTGTGGTTGCATAATGCATATATATAATGCCTTGATGCTAGTAACTCGGTAAACAAATTGCAGATTTTATCGCTATGCTACTGATCCGGTAATGTTATCCACGATGGAAAACGGGACTATAGTAAGAGGTCTAGCGGGGGTTCCTAATGAAGGTCCTGTGTTGTTAGTTGGTTATCACATGCTAATGGGGCTAGAAATGATCCCACTAGTTGAAGAATTTTTAAAGGCTAAAAAAGTTGTGCTTCGTGCAGTAGCACACCCAACATTTTTCACACAGTTAGCTGATGAGAATGGGAGTTATATTCCATCATTTATCGTCGATATGGTACGACTATACGGGGCATTGCCCGTCTCAGCCAGTAACCTCTTTAAGCTGCTTGCAACTAAATCTCATGTGCTCCTCTATCCTGGTGGTGCTCGGGAGGCCTTGCATCGTAAGGTGCACATTATTGGCTACGATCTTTTTCTCTGTTCTCTTTGTAGATAAAGAATTACTCCGAGGGCAGAAGTATATTTGAACGGTGCATTTGAGATTCACTGTGTTTCTGCAGGGAGAAGAGTACAAGGTAATGTGGCCAGACCAACCTGAATTTGTAAGGATGGCTGCTAAATTCGGGGCTACAATTGTGCCGTTTGGAGCGGTTGGAGAAGATGACTTAGCACAAGTATGTTACTGACACTTCTACCTGTTGCTTTACTACTGAGATTAACAAGAACAAGAAACAATAACAATGACAGAAAGTAAAGAAGGCAAGATTTATGTAGTTCGGCAATGTCTCTACATCTAAGGGGGTGAAACCATTGTTTATTAATTGTAATGGTGATGATGAAATATACAGGGTTACAAGCATCATATTTATATGCAATCATAAAAATGTACAAGTACAAAAATACCTCTGTACTATGGGCCTAACCAATCCGCTCCACTCTTATTCCTCATATGAGACATATTCAAGATTCAACATTTACATTGGATATATGCAAGAAACTATTTCTCTTTTCTTTTAGGGCACTTTTTCTTGGTTTCCATGTACCGGTGCCTTAAAATAGAGTCTTCTTATTATGTGTTTTGTGTGCCCATGATTGAATTTATATTTGCTCCAAAGTGTACACTGCAACTAAGTTGGCGCTGTCATGTTTTTTTGATCTGCAGTTAGTTCTCGACTATGATGACTTGACGAAAATCCCTATTGTAAGTGATGCGATAAGGAGGAGTAGTGAACTCGACGACAAGATGGGTACAAGGCTAAGGTAATTGTGCTTTTGTTCGATTCATTACAGTATCTTAATCCTGAACGTGCTAAGCAAAACAGGATGTGCTCTGTCTCAACTAAAAGTTTAAACTAATATATACTCCGTAACTACACATTTATATTCTATATGTTATTGCTCAACACTAGCGTATCGTTGTAGGACTAATATGGGCGGGGAGGTTGCCAACCAAACATTATACATCCCGGGCATGTTGCCGAAGGTCCCTGGCCGCTTGTACTACTTGTTTGGAAAGCCGATTTCAACAAAGGGAAAGCCGGAGATTTTGAAGGACAGAGAGGAAGCGCATAAGCTGTACTTAGAAGTGAAGTCTGAAGTTGAGAACAGTATGGCCTATTTGCTTAAGAAGAGAGAAGAAGATCCTTACAGAAGTCTGTTTAGCAGGACAGCATATAGGGCATTATCTTCTCCTTTTGTTGAAGTTCCCACTTTTGAGTGTTGAATCATTAGGTGAGTTGCTAAATAGTTGCACTATATATCCTTCTTGGCACATGTAATTATAACTGTGTTTATATTGAAATTGTGTGTCAATTGAGATGACAAATTATTTTGCAAGTTATTGGTTATTTGGTTCCCGGTAAAATATTGCACCTAAGGATACATGATTGAATCTTGATAGTTATACTGCGAGAGTTTCAACCTCTTGTGGGAGTGGCTTCTTGTGGGCACCAGCTATCTGGCGTTGTTCATGTCACCTAAAGGGCTAAGGGGTCCTCCACAATTTTTATGGAGTAGGGCGTGGAGGCTCTAGGGGTAGGGGATTTTGCCTTTTGCACCCAAAATTATGCTTATTTTATTTTAGGAAAAAATGTGAAATAAGCAATTGAACTTTATATGAAAAGGTAATTAGATCACTAAACTTTAAAAAGTTACTATTAAACACATCAACTTCTTGTTTTGATACAATTAAATTAATAATTTGTCAAATGTTACAATTGAGTTAAGAAAAAATCACGCTTTTAGTCTTTAAATTATTGTCAGTTATGCAATATAGTCCTCAATTGTCAATTTTAAAAAATTTAATCCTTCAATTGTTTTAAAAGTTGTGAATTCAATCATTTTGTTACTTTGGTGTTAACTGCTCTTGATCAAGTGAAATTCCAAAAAAGTGCACATATAACTATAGAATAAATGTATGTTTAAATGCCAAAGTCATAAAAGCATAGGCGGATCTACAATGGGGGTAGTTGCTCCCCTCACCCCGTTGCACATATAACTATAGAATAAATGAATGTTTAAAAGCCAAAGTCATAAAAGCATGGGCAAATGGGCGGATCTACAATGGGGGCTGCAGCCCCCCTTACTCCATTTTACTTTCTTTATCAGTTGTAGCCCAAAGAGTCAATATTATACCATTAGTGTTCGATCTTGTGCCATTCCCTCAAGTAGAGCCATAGATGTGCCAATTGAGGATAAGGTGCTTGGCATGTTCAAATTAATTTAGATTAACTTAAAGTTGATCTAACTAAAAGAAAATTAAAATTAAAGTATTTATGAATATAATTGGTCGTAGCATTTTTAGGTACAAGCAAATACCTGGAGTATTCCGGGGTTATCGATCCACAGGGAAGCGGGGTATTAAGTACTAGTTACTAATTAATTCACGAGAAGCTATTCCTACGTTAACAATGGGTATTTATCTAAAATTATGAAAATAAAATAAATGAAGCAAGGCAAACGAACTTTTATATACAAGAGATTAAGAGCGGGATTTTTGGGCGTCAAAGTGTTTAATCACCTAGTGCCAATCTAAAGTGAAATAATCATTCGGGTTCAACAAGTGTGGATGATTGCAATCTAAAAGGGAAAGATTACTCTCGTAATTCAATCCCAAAACATGGTAATTGGAATACTCACTCTCGTGAGCTATTCACAACATATAATCAAGAACAAGCAATAAATGGAATACCCACTCTCGTGGGCTATTCACAATTGGAATACTCACTCTCGTGAGCTATTCACAATAAATCCCTTAATCAACATGTCCTCTCTCGAGGTACAAGAATCAAGTGCAATTGTGGGTGCTCTAATTCATAGACAAATTTAGCAATGAAACAAGTAATTAGGATCCTTAACTACAAGCATCAAGAAATTAAGCCACAATTACAACACAAGTAATAAACCCAAATAGATATTTCATTCAAGCAATTCAAGAACTAGGCACATAGGTTCATAAACACTTATCAATCCAAAAATCCCAAAGGAAATCTTAGCCAAACATGGCTATCTTAGTTTCAACAACAAACAATTCAAAGAAAGATTTAACAAAGCTTAAAATAGAGAAGAGATGAAGAAATTCTCCCGAATGTGTCTTCCAAGCTCTTCTCGATGAGAACAATTATGTTTGTATTAGAGTTCACTAAATATGACTGTAGGAATACAAGAGTATATATACAAGAGAATCATAAGTAAACTAGGACTGAGAATCATAAGTAAACTAGGACTGAGACTTATAGTATGACTCTATTATGTAGAGTCCTAATACTCCCCCTCAAGCGGATGGTACGGAAGTAACCTGTAGCTTGTCACGTAAGAAGCAGAACCGGGGACCTGCGAGTGACTTGGTGAAAATATCAGCTAGCTGATCCTTAGTAGAAATAAAGTGCACCTGAATGTCTCCTGCAGCCACTCTGTCTCTCACAAAGTGATAATCAATTTCGACATGCTTTGTGCGAGCATGAAAAATAGGATTAGCACACATATAAGTAGCTCCAAGATTGTCACACCAAAGTTTGGGCACTGGAAGAGGTGAAATTCCTATTTCTCGCAGCAAAGAGAGGATCCACAGAACTTCAGCACATACATCTGCAAGAGCCTTGTACTCTGCTTCAGTAGAAGATCGAGCAACAGTCCTTTGTTTCTTGCATACCCAGGACACTAGATTGGTTCCAAGAAACACAGCATGCCCACTAGTAGACTTTCTATCCGTAGGACAACCAGCCCAGTCAGAATCCGAGAATGCATGAAGCTCACCTGAACTTGACTTTCGCAATCGCAGACCCAAAGACATAGTACCTTTAACATACCTTAACACACGTTTCAGTTGTTCCCAGTGTGCAGTGGTTGGAGCATGCATGTGCTGACAAAGCAGATTAACTGCAAAGGATAAATCTGGTCTCGTGATAGTTAAGTACTGTAGTGCACCTACAATGCTCCGGTATTGTGTGGGATCATCATATGGATCTATACAGGTAGATATTGTCTTTGAAGTCGTAGTAGGTGTAGACACAGGTTTGCAGTCTGTCATACCAGCTCGTTTAAGTATGTCAGTCATATACCTGCGCTGAGAAAGCAACACTCCATCTGCACACTTGACTGTTTCAATCCCAAGGAAAAACCCAGGCTCACCAAGATCTCTAATCTTGAAAGTACTAGAGAGCTTGGAGAGCAAAGCCTCCAATGCACCATGCTCATTGCTCATAACAAGAATATCATCCACATAAACAAGCAGGTAAACAGTAGCCGATCCACGAGAATAATAAAATAACGAAACATCAGTTTTAGAGGCATTAAAACCAGCAGATAACAGAAAAGTGTGCAAACGAGTGAACCAAGCCCGGGGAGCCTGCTTCAAACCATACAGGGAGCGTTTCAACAAGCAAACATGATCAGGGTGCTGAGAATCAACATACCCCGGAGGCTGACGCATGTAAACAGTTTCTGTAAGATTACCATTAAGGAATGCATTATGCACATCCAATTGCCTGACTAGCCAACCAGAAGAAAGAGCAAGAGAGAGCAACAACCTGACTGTAGTAGGTTTAACCACCGGGCTGAAAGTGTCAAAGAAATCTTGACCCGGGACCTGATTAAACCCTTTAGCCACGAGCCTGGCCTTGTAGCGCTCAACAGATCCATCAGTCTTCCTTTTCGTGCGAAACACCCACTTGCAGCCAATAATATTCATAGACGCAGTGGGAGGAACCAAGCACCATGTCTGATTCTGCAACAAGGCATTGAACTCCTGATCCATTGCCTCCCTCCATTCAGAGTGTTTGACTGCCTGAGTATAACAAGTAGGATCAACAGAGGAAACCTGCACAGTCAAACCCGCAACCGGAGCCACAGACCGACTCCTAGTGGCCATGGAGTGAGACCTCTCCGTGGGACGCACAGTACGACCACGTGGCCGACCACGAGGCTTCTTTTGAGCCACATCAGCAGGAGGCGAGGGAGCTACCACAGATGGATCAGCCACAGGATGAAAAACAGATTCAGCCCAAGGTCGTGCAATAGATTCTGATGGAGCCTGCAAAACAGACTTAGCACCAAAAGGAAACACAGCTTCATCAAACCGCACATGACGGCACACAAAAACTTTATTAGTACGCAGGTCCATGCACCTATAACCCCGAAACGAATCAGGATAGCCCAGAAAGACACATGGAGAAGACCTGTAAGACAGTTTATGACGATTATATGGCCGTAAGTGCGGATAGCACAGACAGCCAAAGACACGAAGAAAGGAATATGATGGCTGAGATCTGTGCACCAAGACATGAGGACTAGAGTTATGGAAAGTATGCGAGGGCATTTTGTTAATAAGGAAAACAGCAGCCTCAAAAGCAAAATGCCAGAACCGAGACGGCACAGAGGCACGAGCCATAAGTGCTAGCCCGGTTTCAACCACATGCCTGTGCTTCCGTTCCACACGACCATTCTGTTCGTGTGTGTACGCACAAGATTGCCTGTGACTAATACCAAGCTGAACAAAAACAGAATGTAACTTTTTATACTCAGCCCCTAAATCAGATTGAACAGCTTTGATTTTACGATTGAAGGCACGTTCAACTAAACATCGAAAACGCTCAAAAACAGAATATATATCTGACTTTAATTTCATAGGAAAATACCAAGTATAACGAGAAAAGTCATCCACAAATAAAACAAAATAACGATAACCCTCAGAAGAGAGTACAGGAGCAGGGCCCCAAATGTCCGTATAAACTAAATCTAGCACATTCGAACTAACAGAGACAACACGTGGCAATGGGAAACGTGCAGATTTACCCATTTGACACGCAGAACACACAGTATGAGAAGTTTTATTCGACTCACTAACAGAACAAGACTCCAAGACTCGATGTAAAACACGCTGATGTGGATGACCCAAACGATCATGCCACGTAGACGCCGAAGCACGAGCAGAAATAAACGCGGAAGGTGAACCAGAAGGAACCGGCAAGGCATAGAGCCCACCGGAACTATTGCCCCGCAAAAGAATTTCCTTGGTCCGAATATCCTTCACAACAAAGAAGGAAGGGTGAAACTCAAAAAACACCTGATTATCCGACGCAAAGCGCTGAACGGATAATAAAGAGGCAGAAAGACGGGGAACATGTAAAATATGAGACAACTTAAGAGACCTAGAAGGCGTAGAAATAGAAGTATGACCCACGTTACTAATAAGTAAAGGCGTACCGTCACCAACACGTAAAGTGTCGTTACCACCATATTCTTCAGAAGTAGAGAGGGCAGCTATATCAGGTGTGGCATGATGTGTTGCACCAGTGTCAGGCAACCAGGTATGAGCAGTTACGTTATTCGCCGAATCACCCTGATGAATAAAATTCGCTTGCGGAGAAACAACATAAGGCAACTTGTAACAAGACAAAGCCGAGTGACCAAATGAACCGCAAATTTGACACTGGATGGAAGAGCCTCTGCCACGGCCTCTCCCACCGCCACGTGACTGCCGACCAGAACCGCCGCCGCCGCGCCATGCAGAACCTCCGCGACCGCGAGCAGAACTAGAACCAGCACGACCGAACGGTGCTCCGCCAGCCGAACGGCCTCCTCCACGACCACGCGACTGGCGACCTCCCTGAGCAGCGAAAGCCGCCGGTGCAGCACCTCCAGGCAATGCGTAATCATCACCGGCGATGAAGTCTTGCGCGCCCAGCAAGTCAGCAAGCTCAAGGAGCGTCACCGGATGTCCTCGAACCGCCAGCGAAGAGGTGACACCCTTGAACTCCGGTCGAAGGCCGCGGAACACGTACAGGTTCTGTTCTTCCAGCGTTACCTTTCGGCCGGCGAGAGCTAAATCTTCAACAATAAGCCGAGCTCGCCCGAGATACTCTGCCGTCGACGAATCTCCTTGCCGGAGACCATGGAGTTGGCTAAGCAAGTGAAGTTGGCGGGATTGAGAGGCGGAAGCGAGGGACTGCTCAATGGCATCCCACAACTCCTTCGATGTCCGACAGCCGACGGCGATGGAGAGCACCTCCTCGGACAGCGAAGAAACAAGGAGAGACAGCAACCCTTGATCACGGCGAGACCACGCAACAAACGCCGGATTCCGAACGCGGGCAGCAGCAGCGGACGAGGTAGCAGCAGACACGGCAGGGAGGAACTCCTCCGGGCAAGGACACGATCCATCAACAAGATCAATGAGATCATGGCCACGTAGAAACGGGAGAACCTGAGTACGCCAAAACAAAAAATTGCGGTGGTTGAGTTTGATGCTAATGTAGTGATGAGCAGAAGAGAGCGACGACACGGGAGCCGGCGCCGCAGAACTCACAGCAACATCTGAAACGGTCCGCTCAGAGGCAGAGCCGTCATTCGTAGCCATGGGAACAAGAACGAAACCCTAGCGACTGATACCAGATGAGAACAATTATGTTTGTATTAGAGTTCACTAAATATGACTGTAGGAATACAAGAGTATATATACAAGAGAATCATAAGTAAACTAGGACTGAGAATCATAAGTAAACTAGGACTGAGACTTATAGTATGACTCTATTATGTAGAGTCCTAATATTCTCCTCTCTTGTTGTGGCTTCAAATCTTCTTCCTTGCTCTCCTTTTTGGTCAAAATCCGCAGCCAAGCTTAGGGTTTGAAGAGAAAATGATGCTTTTATAGTGGGTGGAGAATGGAGGGCAAAAATGACAATTTTTAGAAGTTTAGAATCGCAGATCTGCGACATTCGACGCGTCGAATCCAACATTCGACGCGTCGAATCTTTACAGCGCCGAAACGAGGCTATTCTGCCTCATTTTTGGGATTTTCGACGCGTCGAAAGTTGAGTTCGACGCGTCGAAAATTCCTGTGACGCAGTTCCGACTTGCATCCTGATTTTGACCCTTTTCCCTTTCGAATTACACTTTGATGTCTTCATAAGAGTTGTAGCCCTTGAAGTCTTCTTTCCAATGGTTTAAGAATCACCTCATTTGGATATTTCTAGGCTGAGATATGGTCCAATTACCGAGGTGTCGCCATATTTAGCAGAAATTACAACTCTTTGATCTTTTGACCATTTTCCCTTTCAATCTACACTTTGATGTCTTCAAAAGAGTTGTAGCCCTTGAAGTCTTCTTTCCAATGACTCAAGAATCATCTCATTTGGATATTCATAGGAAGAGATATGGTCCGATTACCAAGATGTCGCCATGGTAGCGGGAATTACAACTCTTTGGCTCCTTTGGATTGGCTTTTGTTCACAAATGGTTCTAATGCACTTCTAAACACATCAAAAACATTTAAACCAAGCATTATACCATTTTAAATATGAAAACATGGAAATAAGCATTGGACACAACATTTTATCACACAATTAACTATAAAACCTACATAAAAACACAAGTAAAATAGGTACAAATGAGAATGTATCAATAATGTCTTTTCTATTTACATTGTATATATATATATATATATACACACACACACTGAAGCTATAAAAGTATAATTGCTCAATATTAGTATAATTACCTAATAATTATTATGCAAATTAAGTTANATAATGTCTTTTCTATTTACATTGTATATATATATATATATACACACACACACTGAAGCTATAAAAGTATAATTGCTCAATATTAGTATAATTACCTAATAATTATTATGCAAATTAAGTTATATTAGTATAATTACCTAATAATTATTATGCAAATTAAGTTAATAATTACACGAATATCAGTATAATTACAATTAAACATGGATCGTTGGATTTTTTAATAATAATTACAATTAATTCATTCACATATAGAAGATGAGGAAAAAAGTAAAGACGATAATCACGATATGTTGATTGTTGAAAAGGAATATACTTAAGTATAAAAATATAATTACACAGATATTAGTATAATTGCATAATAATTATTATGGTAATTAAACTAAATATGAATCGTTGAATTTTTTTTTATAATAATTACAATTAAATTATTTCTCATATTTTTTTTAGTAATAATAATATATTTACATATCGATTTTTTAAGATAATTGTCGACAAACGAGTAGTATATTATTCAATTAATTGAATGACACTTTTGTACTAATCTTATAATCAAATAAATGTATATACTTTCAAATATTTGAATTGTTTATAATTTCTTTAATTTTATTATCTTAATAAATAATAAAAATTTTTATCTGTGCACACAGGCAATTAGACAATTGTATACTCGAATTCAAAAATAAAAAAACATAATCAATCCAACTCATTTCATCAATTGCATTATATAATATTTGTTGTTATAATTTATTTAATTATAAATCCATACAAGTATTTGTAAAATATTATAGCAAATTTATTGCGTGCAATGTACGTGTGAAAATACTACTTTTATTATAACATCACCAAAACAATTGAATACAACATAACGGACACAAGCGGTGGGCCAGACATGGCACTCCCAAAGTAGCTCTCTCACCTCTCCGTTGCGCCGCCGTCTGTATCACTTCTCTTCAGTTTCAGTTGGTCGGGTCGAGGTCAAACGGTTCAGGCGTTTTCTAGGCCTATATAAAGGCCATTAGACTTAGGGAAAGTGCTTTCGCTTTCCCCCTTTCCATTTTTCCGTTCGCTTCTTCTCTCTACAACACCGAAGAAATTCACGAGCAATCAATCGAGGAGATGAATTGAGAGGTAATCTACTGATCTACACTATACTCTACACTGGAATGCATGAGGGAATTAGCCCTATCTTTTGGTACTTAAATTTTCATCTCCGAGTCGGGTTCTCTAGGTCATTTCGAGAGTCAGGTTCTCTAGGTCATTTCGAGAGTCGGGTTCTCTAGGTCATTTCGAGATCTCCGTCAATCGTTGAAAGTATTTCTCATTTTTCTTCAATTAAATGCTCTGCTACGACGAACAACCTTGATCTCACAGAATATTTTATTCGTTCCAGAAATTTGTTAGACTTATTGGTTTTGATTAATTCTATTTGTTTCTTGACTGTTTTACACTATTTTTCTGATTTCCCAGCGTGCATATGGAGTGTAAGGAACTCACTGTTCGTGCCAATTGCATTTCGAAAATGGTATTCTGTTTCTACCTCTACATTCCTATTCATTCACCATTTTAGTATTGTCATTGAAAGGTATTGTTTAGGGTTATTGAAAATTTGAAATTATAAATTAAATAAAATAATCTGCCCTACAATTTGCCCCTTTATGTTTTCATGGGTTATAAAACATATAGGTGATGATAAAATAAAGGCATTGGTATTGAAACTTAGCATATAAGTTTAGGCTTTTATAGCAACTCTCATATATGCTTATAGCATAATTGAACAAGTTAAAACTAAGATATTAAAATTCTAAGCCATCTTAATGTTGTCTATTTGACCATACCATAATATGAAATAAGTTAGACTAGGATAGTAATTAAGTAAAATAGTAGCCATCTGACCATCTCAAATCTCCATCTAAGTTAAACTAGAATAGTAAAGTAATAATTCATCTCAATATGAACATAGCATAATATAATATGAAAAAGTTGAAGTATGAATGTATGATAGTAAATAGTAAGCCTGAAATCTCCTATATCTAAGTTGAACTAGGATTGTAAATAGAAGACTTAATACTAGATTCTAGATTGCATTGGTAAGCTCATAAAGGGTACTCTCCCTAAGGTTAGGAGTAAAGATGATTTTGGCACAGCTTGTGCACAGTCTACTTGAGTTATTTAAAGTGTAAAGACATAAACATAGATCGCAATTAATGGTGAAGTCACTTGTTTCACACTTTCACGGGGTTTGGGGAAATTTTTCGAAGCCACATCAGTTTGAAATGTCAACGTAATAGATCAACATTAGTGAGTCAAAACTTCAATTGTGCATCTACATTAAATCCACCAGCCTCAGCACTGCACCTTCTTGCAGTTCTTGTCTTAGGTATAATTTCTGAATCTGAAAAACTTTATTTCTGAATGTCTTTCTTGTCTACTGATATGGAGAAGTAAAGTGCGTGAACCTCTATAAATTTTGGTTAATGCTGCCAAATCAGAGCAAGCTGTTCCTAGGACAGCCTGCTCTGGCACTTCTGCTGAAGAATATGCTGTGGCATATATGTAACTAAATTGCACAATTATGTTTCTCTGTTTAGTAATTTAGTTTGAGATTAATCTGTCTCAGTTTAAGTTGTTTGTTCATGAGTAAAATATGAATCCTGGAGCTAATGTAGGCAGTATGGTGTGTTATGTGTAATATTACAAAATACATTATGAACAAGATATCACATGAATGAATACTATATATGTGAATTTACCTTTTTTATAATCTTAATTTTTCTATTTAAAATAGACCCACTTGGGATTTTTCTGAAATAAAAGAGCAGTAGTAAAGTCAGAATGATTTTTGTTCCAATTTTTTGAACTCATTAAAAAAAAAGGATAAATGTTTCTGTTCAAAACCCATAGATTAAAAAAAGGGATAAACATCTCAAGTCATTAAATCAGTCTGTGGAATAGATCAGGAAAGGAAAAATATCTCATTTAAGATTTAAGAGCAGTATTTGGAAGTGGTTACCTTAGTGCTTGGTGTGATAGAAGTAAATTGGTCCATGTTGAAATATTTGCTCAATAAAACCTACGTTTCCAGTTCCCTATTCCCTCTTTTTTTGTTTGTTTGTTTGAAGCATGATCTTATCTCTTTTCATCTACTTCTTTCTAGGGGGTTGATCCATCGGGCATTCCTTCAAATGAATCAAGAAGTGGTAATATTCAAGGTTTGGGCACCAAAACACCATCTCCTATTCAAAGTTCTCAGTTACCGTTGTTCTTGAATCAAGCTAGGCTCGGAACTTTACCACAACCATGTTCTGGAAGTGGTGATGAGCAGAGTGGACGAGCAACTTGGTCTATAGAGGAAGACGTGATTCTTGCAAAAGCATGGATCAAATTTAGCGAGGATCGAAAGAAGCTAAAAAGTTCACATGCGAATGGTACCCTTTGGCAAGATATTGAAAAGTACTACAATGAGTATCGTCCTACTGGTACAGTGAAGAGAGATAGGGCGAAACTGAAAACTCACTGGAATCAAGCTCGCATGAAGATTACTTCTTTCAATACAAGCTATAATGAATTATTTAGTGCGCGCCCAATTGGACACAATGAGGAGGACGTACTATTGCAAACTCATGAAGAATACAAGGCAACACACAATGGCATCAAGTTTCCCTACTTACACTTGTGGAATATTGTCAGATATTTCCCAATGTGGGCAACAAAGGCATCACGAAATGGCCACAAGTCAAAGAAGATGCAGACTACCGAGCCAGGACAACACACGTCTTCTTCCAGTGCTGATGACACTGTTGATGTTGATGAAGGCGAAGTTCACCCTCGTCCGGTTGAGCAAAAGGGCGTGGGGAGGAAAAGAAAAGCCCCGGTTACAAATGTTGACCAAATCTCAAACACAATGCAAAAACAACTGGACAAGCTTGAGGAGTATAATACATTGAAGGCAAGAGATACTTTAATCAATGAATATCAAATCCTTATGAAGGACACTTCGACAATGACAGAAGAGCAGCTCCATACGCATCGCTATGCATGTGAAATTATCAAGAAGAGCTGGGGAATGTAGTGGAGGGATCTTTTAATTTATGTGTAGCATATATTTCGTGCAATTTTTGTTTATTTTAGGTTGTAGTTAATTTGTAATCCATATATTTTGAGTTTGTGAATGCTATTTATTTGGCTTTAACATTAAATATCTCACTGTAGTCCATTGTGAACTACATGTTGGGTGTTCTAATTTCATTGGCGATATCGGAGAGGCACATTGTGACATTACAATCCTTATACCATAGATGCATTGTTGATGTTGGTGCATGTGTATGTTTATGTTGTGAGTTTTTGTGTCTTGTATTATGAAATTTTGTACTTTAAGTGTGTATGAATTCAGTACCTGAAACAAATTAACATGCATGTGTCTTTGTATTGTGATATTTTGTATCTTGTATTATAAAATTGTGTACCTTTCGAGTATAAATTTTGTAACTCGTCATTTTGATTCAGGCTACATGATGCCATGTGGACTCTGGTCCATAATATAAATTGTGGTGCCGGTCTCCTGGTGAGACGTTACTGTTATTTTTTTGGAGAAGGAAAAGACCATTAGGTAACACAGATTAATAGTGCCAGGACTACGAATGGGGTCCAAACACATTCAAACTACAATGATTAACGTGTTGTCATGTTGTTTAATTTACAGTGTGTTTCATTACACGAATGGGTTTAGTGCTGCATTAGTTGATCTATTGGTGTTCGTACACGAATGGGTCTTTCATCATCTTATAGTAATTCATGGTTAGTATTCTACGTCTTGCGGTTATGAGGTCCATCCTGGGTTCTTAGAGAATAAATTATTGTTCACGTCATCAACTCCTGACTATATTGAGAGCTAAGTGTTTTTAAGACATTGTGTTGGTTCCAATGTCTTGTTGTGTATGTACATATACACAATAATATTAAATTATTTTGGATATATCTATGATTATTGTTGTATCTTAGTAGAAATTATTAATGGTGAGAAGGGCTTGAAAACTTAGGAGGTGTTGTTAAGTATCTTAGTGACTTATCAAACTTAGAGTTTCATACTTCCATTGTTGCTAAAGAAGTAACAACTCACATTAGAAGAAAAGGATTATTCAAACCCTTTGTAATAACAAGTAACAACCAATGCAAATATTGTCAAACAACCTCCTTGGAAAGCAAAATATTTTTGTTCTAAAAGACTATATTTATATACGCATATATTTATGTGATAAATGGTTATTTTAATTTGTACAATTGGTCATATTTTCTTTAATACCATCTTTATTGCATAATTAGACTTAGGTGATTATCTTTGTGAATATTTCTTACTATGCATCAAAGAGTAAATCACTATTTTGGTCCCTCAATTGTTTCTCAACTATCAATGTAGTTCATAATTTTCAATTTCAACTAATTTGATCCTCGAATTGTTTAAAATTTCGTCAATTAAGCCTTTTCAAGGACCAAAATGAGAATGCCACAAACAAACCTAATAAGATAAGGGTAATCAATAATTTGACTAAAATCATTACATAATATTTATAACTAAATACAATAATGGCACTAGTGAATTAATAGAGTGAATTTTGTAGATGAATGTAGCATTGCTAAATAAATAAAATAAACACAGAAAATTTTGATAACCAAAAAAAAAAAAAAAGAGCAATATAGCCATATAGGTTAGGAAAACAATTGCAATACAATTACATAAATTATGTAAAATTGTTTTATCTAGACTACCATTTTGACAGAAACAATGTCACATTTTTGCTATTTCTATTTCCTTATACACAAAGAAATTCAGAATAAAAAAATAAAGGAGGAAAAAGTAAAATAAAATTAAAATTTTTCTCACAAAAATTTACTGACCACGAACTCTCTACGAGAAAAATCAACTAGCTAAAGAAAGCTTCTGCAGACCCAACTCTGAAGTGATTAGTTGCAGTAATACTTGCACCAGTTCTCTCACCCTGATTTCCCTGCCCACAGATAGCTCAACAAGATAAGAAAACATCCCTTTCTAAAACGCAAAAATGATCAACACCTAAAATACGTTTTACCAGTTGTCTGGATACATGACTACTGACTAGGAACCAAAATATATAAATACTTATGCATGCAGATTGGCAATTGTTATACCATGGACCAGGGTTCATATTGCATTGTGAACCCTGATACAAAAATTCTGTACCTTTAATTAACACATTCACAGTTAACAATTTCTGTACATGTAAATAAATAACTTGATAATTACTGACACATAATATGATAGCTACAAATACAGAAACTGTCAACTGCAGGTACAAAATGTGTCAGATCCTGGTATACCATAGACCGGGCAGCGGTGAATGCATGGAATGCTATAGTGACCCACATTGGACAGGGTGTATGCTTAAAAATTTCACTCAGGTGTGATAAAAATGAATAAAAATCACAGCTTTGTTTTAGCTCATTTAAGTCAATAATCCAAAAGTACCTCTTACTAGATTATGAATTATTCACAATCCATAACCATAGACCATAATCATAACCCAATAACACGCATGATTTACTGTTACTCCCAGCATACTGAAAACCATCTTTCCAACTGTTAATTAATCTACATACCTTGATATGACGAGCTCACAAAAGGATGGGAAAAGAACGAACAAATGCAAATGGTTCGCATGATTCTCTTCTACAAGGCCATTCTTCAATTGTGGGCTGATAGGAAGAACTGATGCAGTATCTGAATGAATTACAAGACGAGCTAACTCTTGGAGGACAAAGAGGACTTCTTCTACTCTTGCTGCAGGCAGCGGACAATCACCTGAAATTAAAGGTTTCAAGGTTCAAGAAAACATGAAGCCATAAGAAAATAGACAAAATTAAGACCAGGCATAAATAAATGATTTACCTAGTTCGCTCTCATCCTTCAAAAACTTATCTAGTATGCATGCACATCTCGTCATCAGCGTTGCAATTGAGATTTTGCTAACTTCGGATGTAGTCAAATTTTCGTCACTTGGTTTGTGGCTGAAAATAAGGGATTCTCAAATCAGCAATCACTCAAAATGACATAGAATCTTTAATCTAATGCAGGATTATATATACCTGCTCAAGGAAAACAACTTCTGCAAGCAGGTCAAGGAAAACCTGCTGCAATGCAGAGGCATAAGTTCAACAGTCTTAAGAGGCAAAGAACACGTACGGGAAGCACATCTGTCAATGGTTGAAATTAGCCGCTGCATTATCTGTGTAAACAAATTAAAATTGCATCAGAGAATTGCAACTAGCAAGAGAGAGAGAGACAGTAAAGTCATGCTTGAAAGCTTTTATTCCTATAGCTTTTTTGTTTATATAAGACATAATAAACATTAATGTAGAAGACCCATTAGGCAACTTGGCAATAGTCAGGAAAAGTAAAAATTATGTATGTTTATCAGGATGGGATGGCCTATTAACAGACAGAGAAAGTAGGCAGGCCAATGTCGAGCATATCCGATTAATTATCTCTGTATATATACTTAAAAATATGGTTCCTAAGAAAAGTCAATCAAAGTTTAGTTTGAAGGAAAAATTAAATTTTCCCAGTCTATCTATGAGGTGCAGTATTCAAGCTTGAATGAATGTGATATGTACTCATTCCAGTTTATTCACACCAATCACACAAAAAAAGGAATGAATACAAGAATGGAAATTAGGAAAATCAGAATACATAGATCAGGGAGAAGGCTTAAATCAAGGGATTAGACAAGAATAAATCAGAAACACAATCATCTCCTTTTCTATATTTATTTATTTATTTGCACTATAAATTAGAACCTCTAGGTGAGAGGAAGACATCCAATCTTTATCCTTAGTCTTTAAGCTTTAGTAGCTGGGCAAGAGCCTAAAACTCTTGTTGGGGAAAGTCTTGTGACTTCCCGTTTCTTTTCTTTTTTAGTTTCCAGTCAATAAAAATTATCTCATTGTTTTTTTCTCTAGCAAATGTCGGACATTTGCTAGAGAAAAGAACAATGAGGTAATTTTTATTGACTGGAAACTAAAAAAGAAAAGAAACAACTAAAAAAGAAAAGAAACGGGAAGTCACAAGACTTTCCCCAACAAGAGTTTTAGGCTCTTGCCCAGCTCTTAAAGACAAAGGATAAAGATTGGATGTTAGTGCAAATAAATAAATAAACATAGAAAAGGAGATGATTGAGTTTCTAATTTATTCTTGTCTAATCCCTTGATTTAAGCCTTCTCCCTGTTCTATGTATTCTGATTTGCCTAATTTCCGTTCTTGTATTCATTCCATTTTTGTGTGAATAAACTGGAATGAGTACGTATCACAATGTTATGCTTAGCGTAATTAAGTAATAAATTTCAGGTCTGATGATTACATTAAGAGGTGCATCAATCTGGGAGTTGAGAATCTTGTCTCCGAGGATATCCAATATATTCAGTTCAAGAGACTCATCAGCTTTTAGCGCCGATTCTGAAAGTGCAGTGGAAGGGAGGGCACGGCCACAATAGCCCACAAGAAATATTTCATAAATATCAGCAACTCCTTTCCAGGAACGTATTTTTGCAGATCTGACATTAGCAACATCTGTTCCTGAATTTTCAATCTGCTTGCAAAGATCATCAATCACAAATCTGTTGAAACTTTCAACTGCTACTCTCCAAAGTGTGCCATCAGGATTGTCTCTTCTTGTAGTCATACATCTATCAAATAAAGTTGGAATCAATGTATCAGTCCCAAGTACTAGAAAAAAGATACCACAATAGCAATGAAACAGCACAGCTGAAGCTAATAATATCACATATTCCAACCACATTCCATAGAAACTTACAATGATTCTGTCATAAGCAAAAAGAAGCACGTTGACATTTTCTCTTAACATGAGATTATTCTTCCCAATGTCTGGGAGAAAAGGCCTTAATAAAACAATTAGAACTGCCCTGAAGATTGAAGAGCATACTTTTACAACGTCTAAATACAATTGCAATTTTCAACTCTATTATATGCTGACATTTGTTACATTAAATAAAATAAAATAAACCCCACTAACATGATATTTTCCAAGATATTGGGGTTCTAATTGCAATTTGTGTGAAGAGATCAAAGCACTTCTAATAAATTCTTACCTTCCTAAAACTTGAATAATGTCAGGTAAGGCACTGTACTTCTCTGCAGCTGGAGCTTGTAGGCAAAGATCCACTAGTACGGGAATAAGTTTCTCAGCAAACAGTTGACTTGGTCCACTTGGCCCTGCAGTTAATGAACCTTCTGCCTTCTTTTGGGCATTTGAAGCAATTCCATGAGAAACTTCATCACTATTTGGAACTGTATGAAATGTATCCAGATAATTTTTATTTACTTGGGTAAAGAAAAAATTCCAGATAAACAACCATTTCAAATAAAAATCTTACTGGTTCCTTGATCTACATCATCTTCAATTTTCTCAAGGGAAGAATCACTTCCTGGAAGATACTGCATTAGTTTCCCAAGGAGGGGGGGCCACATTGTAGCAAGGTGCTTTGCTGGACACAACATTGGTAAGATTTCTAGTATTGTGCGTTGTACAGGTGGAAGATGACCCTAGAGAGAGAAAAAAAAAAAAAAAAAAACAAATCATTAGATAAAGGGTAATGAAAGGCATGGAAATTTTCATCAGATACAAAGTAATGAGCAAGGTACACAAATTCCAAGGTTCACAGCTAAATCTTTTTCAGAATTTTTTAACTTCTATTTTCTGTCTCAGTAAATCCTCAACCCACTCTGCTAAACGAAAAACCAATTCAATCTCATATTGTAAGGCCTGGGAATCAATTACAATCTTAAAGGAGACAATATGCTGCTACAGTATCTGAAAATTAGCAAGTGGGCAAACTTTTGGCAGGGATGATAACCTAGCATGAAATTAAATACATACATATTCAGCTTCAAAGTTACTATTGGTGATCCTGGCTTGTTTGATCCCCATATCTACAACTGCCAGCAGCTTTAAATACATACAACTGTCAAACATCCCCTGAGCATGAACATATATATCACCTGCCAAAAAAAAGTGTTCAATGCCGACTGCACCAGCATAAATTTCTTTCAAGACAATGAAGAGACTTACCAAGACTATGTAAAATTTCCTGTTTCACTTTGCTTGTCGCACCATCGTCGTAGCTAGGCGACTTACAAAGAACAAGCTCATAAACATCAAGCACAGATGTTAGGTATGGCATTGGCAAATTTCCCTGCTTTATTAAACTAAGTTACTGAAAGAGATTAAATGTTAAACAATTCCATGAAGTAATAATTATCACTAATTAGTATATAAAACTATTTACTAGAGATAACTAGGCAATTAGCCATTGCTTCCAGTAGCAATAGTACAGAAAAACAAATGACTACCTTTGGAGAATGAGAAACTACAGTGGATTGTAAGCAATTAATTGCTGCAAGAGCAACTTCTTTACTGCCATGCAAAATGCTGTTCTCAACAAAGCGTAGTAAGGAGTCCCATCCTGTGGATGCACAATATCATTCATTATCCAAGTTATTCAAACTGAATATAATTTTGAAGAAAGGTAGATCAAAAGAATAATGAATTCACCTGATTGGAAATTGCTTAAATTTCTGAGTAAAGGGAAAAAGGATCTTAAAATGCGAGCAATTCCACCCAGCACAAGCACAAGTGTCTCATCCCATTGCTTCTGAGCAGTGTTTCGGCTGCAAATTCAAATAATCACATCAAAACAATTTTACAGGCAAAAGACATTGGAAATAACGAAGCACTTCAAAATTCATATACCTATGATGTATGAGCATATGAACTGCTTTTCCTCCACGTGTTCCAAGTTCTTTTCCTTGCCATTCAGCTTTTGAGGATGTTGCAGCCTAGGGGCAGAAGATCTCTGTTGCGTCAAGAGAAGGCAACAGCCAACAGGAAAATTCTGACATACAATGGATAGTCATTGGAACCTACCATGTGAGAAGCACGATCTAGTGTAGGAAAAACATAATTCCAAAGACAATCCTCCCACATGCTCTTTGAAAGCTTTTGTCCATGGCTTCCAAGAATTTGAAAAAGTGTCCGAACAGCAGAATTCCGAACCTAGAGGCACATTAGATCAATCATAGAGAAATTCCAATTGAAAACTGAACTAAAGAATTAGAAAGGTCAGAAGTTTCTGATTGCTACATGCCAAGAACTTATCTCTATCTTTTTGGAGTATCATACATAAAATAGAAACTATTGGTCTGAGTAAAATTTGATTGGTCTTGGATGGAGTAGATGATAGTAACTTTGAGTAGAACACTAAACTTCCAAGCATTAAAGGTTCTGCAGCATAATGTGCAAAAGCTTTTATATGTTCAGAGTTACTGAAGTAGATTAATGAAAACCCAGGACTCAAATTAAAGTTAGCTTGTATTTATGTCTTTTTTACAAATTTTTCAGGAAAAGAAACTCATACAAAACAGAGGTATCTTGAATGAAATTAAACCTACTGTGCTTCAACTTTGAGTTAAAAGCAAACTCAATTGTTATCAGAAAGTATTGCATACCTCAGGTCTCTCATCAGTTCCCAGATTTTGTAGTAATGAGAAAACAGAAAAGAGCAATTTGTCACGATCAATAACATTAATCCGTAATGCTTGTTCACTCTCTTTATTAGAAGAATTAAGATTCTGTTCCTCCCTACTCCCATTGCTTATTCTATCTGAAACAAGATTTAAACCAAAAAAAAAAAAAGAAGAAAAGAATATGAGCCCAACAAAAGCAATAATATAGATCTATAAAGAGAAGGAATTGATGATTCAGTATTCTCTTAGAAATGCTTTCACCAGCTTCTCTATCTTCTTCAGTAGCATCCTGGAGCCCCTTGACAACAAAATCAGTAGAAGTCCATAGAAGACCTACTGCTGTCAGGCTAATATTTAATTCAGTTTTCTGTGCACTATATGCTCCAGTAACATCAATACAACTGTAAAATCAATTAAGATTTATCAATGCTTTGTCCTGTTACCAAACAATTGAATCTCAGTGTTATTTCTAAGGTGTAGTGTTGTCAGTACAAAATAATTACTTACACATGGAGACAGTCAGTAGGTATTGTCGAAAGCCCATCATTCATAATAACACGGAGGCTCTATACGTAGAAAATCTCAATCAGTTCAAACTTAAACATGCATATCAGTAGAAATTACACCTAATAATCATCTAACAAGCAAAACGAGATAAAAGAAAGGATGGAGGGGGTATGAAAATAGATAACATGTTTTGTTTTATATAATTTACTGAAAGGATTTAAAGATTATCCAAACAAGGCCACAGCAGGACAAATACTTAACACATTACACTTTAGTAAAGCTAGAGTCATTATCTATAATTATTATTGTGATAAACAAATCTGGATTTGTTTTTCGTCCAATGTCACTATAGAAGTGATAGAACTCAGCTTCTATTCATTATGGGTCTATATTAATACTGTTTAATGATGATACCTAATAGAGTAATAGTGATATCACATATTGGAATTCCATTTTACATTTTCATTGTGTATTGCTATTTCTTATGAGTCTTTGGGTTCTGACATTTAACAACCACTTAAATTCATAAGATAATGGGTTCTATGACCTATGAATATTTACTTTGTCCATGCAAAGTGAAATTATGCATGGCATAAATGAGAAAGCAGATGCAAGGATGTAATAGTAATCTGATATTGTAGTATAGAATAAAAAATAAAAAATAAAAATTCTTCCACAAAATGTTGTGTCCTCACCTGGAATCCAAGAGAAATGAGATCCTTCTCAGATGCATGTGCCACAGACCTGAGAATAAAGTCAAAATAACTTGGTAATAAAGCAAAGGAGGACTTGCACACATCGAAAAACACTAGAAATAATGCAGATAAGGACAAACATGGAAATAATTTTTTTTTTTTTTTAAATAAATAGAAACACCTTAGCATATCAAGAATATTTGGCCAGCTATACTGCAGCTTTTCTCCATGCCTCTGAAAGAAAATACACAAGATGGAGATATACATATATAAAGGATCACAGAAAAAAATAAAATAAAATAAAATAAAAAAAATGGGGGAACTTTACACCAGTTCTCAGTTTAGTTTATTGCACTACATACCTCCAAAACATGAACAAGAATTTTCAGCGATGCAACACGAATCTCAATGCTTTGTGTTGAAGAATAAAGCGTCGCTAATGGAGATATGATAGAGCATTCCAGTGATCTCATATCTATATTCTCAGGCCAGACCTGGAGAAATCATCAGAAATAAAAGTATTTTTCTCATACAAAATAAAAAATAAAAAATAAAAAATTGAAGACCTTTAGTGGAAAGAAGAATATTATCTCACATTGTTGGCAAGGAGTTTAGAGGACGCATATTCCTGGAATATATTAGATCCTAAAACAGCACAAATCGATTGATCCATTGCATTCAGAGCCATATTTCTAACATGTTGATTTGAACTATTCGTGAGCTGCAAGATATTTTTTGGATATGAAAATAATGAAACAAATGCAAATGTAACATTGAATTACATATCTAGCAATAAGAATTACCTCAAAGAAGTGGCCAATGACATCATCCCATAATGGTCCTACCCCTGTCATACAAATTATAAATTAAATGATGAAGCACCTTGGGCATCATAAGGGGAAAGAAAAATTCCTTGTACTGCTACAATGCCTGAACAAACAAAATTTGCAGATACAGTCCCATAGGTGTTCAAATTAATGGAGAAGAGTGTTTAATTCACATTTAGCTAACTCCTGAGAGAAAAAGAAAACTTGCGACATTGCATTTAAAACCAAAACAAATCTATCTTTATATCGCTTTAAGAGCATTCTTACGGCCAAGGATTTAGAGTTTTCTTTCTCATCCAACTCAAGTGTTTCATTTGTTCTTGGACTCTAGATATCATAATACTTTATTTTTAATCAAGTTAGAAAAGAATTATGTAAATTATCAGTTTCAAGCCACACCCAAAAGAAGTTTAAGAGAAGCAGAATTCCTTCAAATATGGATGCTGGTTCAGATCTGTGCTAGTTGTTTCAACTGAGATAGCCAGATTAAAAACACAAAAATTCAGCATAAATACTCAAGAGCATTGAAACAATGAATAATTATTAAATTCAGAAATGGATCCTTCACTGAGCTTTTGTATCAGACAATGTTTAAAACCTAAGCTTTACGTGATAGCCATAGACAGCTAGCAAATAAATAATCTACTCTGTATAATATATTACCTTAATCACTTCTTATAAAATAAAATAAAATAAAATAAAATAAACTCAAATGAAAAGGCATAATATGAAGTGGCAAACTTGTTGCATTATTCAAATTCACATCACTGCACCTCTTAAAGTACAGCCAATGGAATGAAAACCATAACACTTCGGAAAAACTAGGTGTAGTTTATCTAAATAATTAGAGAAGTATACTGGCAAACCAGTTATGAGAATTCAGATTATATCAAGACATAACAGAACTAATAGAAAAGGAACCAAAATGCTTCAAAAACTACTTTAACACATACTGTGAAGATTGTTGACTAGGATCGAAAGCATTCTTTCAACCGAGAAGCTAATGCTTCCAACTTTTTGATTTGATGCTTGTACAAAGCCACTGAAAGTTGCAGACATATGTTGATGTGACAACTGACGTAATGCAGAAAGAAGTGATTTCACTGCAGCTACATGCATCAAAGCTGAGCTTTCAAAAAGCTGTAAAGAAAAAAATATATAAGAAAAAAGGAAGTAAATTATGATCAAATACAGCAACTAAGGGAAAAGTGAAATGCAGAAAGAATATAGGTAAAGAGAACTCCAAATACCTGAGAGTTTAGAGAAGAAAGAATATGAAAGTCACTGTATTGGCCAGATGAATCCCTCGTTAGCTTTGGAACAGCTGTGGAGACCTCCTGTATGATCAAAATTAGAGATTTAAATTGGCAAGATAATGCAATGCAAAGCAAAGTTCCTGGAAGATGAAATTTTTTGATCAGGAGAATTCTACAGCATCCTTGCACAGAATGCACGCTGCATTCCCAAGAAGCAAACAATATTTACTCATATACAGTTCTTTACAGTACACTTTTCCCTAGACATTACACTCTAACACGCACATTCATACTAGATAATAAGGTGACTTATTCTACAAGCAAGGGAAAAACATCCATCCAAAGTTCTGCTTTTCTTTTCCTTCATTAACATAAGTGAAGTGATTAAGGAAATGCAAACCACATATATGAAGAACATCCAAAACCAAACAGCAAACTAGCAAAAAGGCAAATAATATTACAAAAACTTTCATTACAAATTCAAATGGTTGTGTGCTATAACAGAACTTGTGAATCTTTTAAATTCAAAAGGAAGCATAACAATTTGTGAATACAGTATGGCATCAAGTTATCCACTGTACAAGACCAATTGCAATACTGAACTAAGAGAAGATAGAAGTGCATTAGTTTCCTTCTGAAACAAACCTCAATCCCTTTCTTTCCCCAAAGACAAAAACAAGAAAGGAAAATGAAGGAAGAAAAGAAGAAAAGAAGAAAAGAAGAACAAGAGTTGGTTAAGTAGCATAAATTATCAACAAGCACCCACCAGAATACAACTCAAAAGATTACATGTTAAACATGTTCTAATAAATTGAATTTTAAATACTTACTTTTCTGTTTCTTTTCTTCTTGTATGGAATTCAAAATTACCTGTGTTGTTGCATGTGGAGAATGAATCGCTCTGTCAAGAGCAGCTAGTGTTTCCAGTACCTGAAAAGTTTTAATAAAATAGAACTAAATATAGAGCATATAAGTTACTTGTAGTGTTACAGAGTTGAACTTTACACGTAACATAAATTTGAAGTCAACTCAAATCAGCTAATCATTAAATCCAATATAGCTGGGATAGGCTAAATATATTTAAGTTCTACATTCTTTTGCAAGTATTAAATTCATGACCATCACTTGAGCAAGAAAATATAAGTCAAGGTGTTGAACTGACATACCAAAATCCATGAAGGGCCTAAAACATTATGCAGTCGATGAGCTATGTTAAAAAGTGTTCTTAATGCCTGAAATAAGCAATTAGGGTCAGGCCAAAAGTTGTTAGAACCATTAATCGAAACTGGATTCTCCTAAAGAATAATTTCTGCATTGAACTGCCATGATGTATAATATAGACACGAGGCTTGACCAAGTACCTGCACATTTTTAGGTGTCAGAACAATAGTTTCCCTCTGTTCTAGAGATGCTTCTGACCGTTTTAAGCCGCTAGGTGATTGCACAACACTACAGGAAAGATTAACAAAACTTATATATCCTCAAGTTTGCATGCTGGCAGAAATCAGCTTACCACTTCAAAAAATAACAACGAAGTATATTCCCATTATGCATATAGTTCTTCAGTTTATCACCATGGGATGCAAAATGGATACAAACATACCCTGCATCACAAGGAGATCTTTCCCTAGACTCAAACATTGGTCGTAAAAGTTGCAATAGAGCAACTTCACTATTCTTCCAGAATTTTACTGACCATTTCTACCAAATCGGTGCAGTGTACAGAATAAACAATTCCCAAATAATATTATCAGATCTCACCAAAGCAAGTAAAAAATTGTTGGATCAATTATCCAATACACAAAGTATTTATACATAAATTTGCTTTATAAAAACTTGAGATGGATAAGGCTTGCCAAAGAAAGACTACTTTAAAAAAACAATTTAAAACAATTTTTTAAAGAAAATGTTTATAAAGTTGAGAGGTATATTTTCCCATGATTTGCTTTATCTTAATATATTTATCAAACACATAAAATAGTAATGAGTGTTCTTACAGTCCTATCTATACTTGTCCAAGGTCAAAACTTCATTAATCATATATCTGAACTGATGTTGGAAAAAGATCCATGAGTATAACATACTGAATTATTCTAATTCTATATTTTACTACTGCCAGAATCAAAATCTCCATAGTGATGATTATGAGATGCACTTGAATGTATAATTGCAGTATCTATGGCATAACAAGCTTTGAAGAGAAACCATTTCACAGCATGATAAGTGGATCAAATGAGAAGAACCATAAAAGATAATAAAGACAAGTATAGTATGTACCTTCTCCTTTCAACTTCATTTGGCATGCTGATTGTAAATTTGCAAAGAGATGCAAGAAAAGAATTCAAAGGCTCAACAGCATGGAGAACTCCACAGGCCTGTGCAGCAAAAACAACATTTTTAAAGCTTGTAGCATGATAAGTAGCTCTGTTGAAAAAGTCAAGTCCACTTAATAGAGATGGAAAAAGGAGGGGTTTTCCTGAAAAAAGAATTAAAAAATACACAGCTCCAATGTTGCAAAAGGTTAAAGGAAAAATATATATATATTTACCAACTGGGAAGCCATTAAAAGAAAAGGTGAATATCAAGTCAAAAATTTGTTACCTGTGTAAATGCTTGATAACCCTTCAATATTTCCAACACAATAGCTTCCCCTTGAGACCTTCAAAGAATATAGATTGTTCTCTAAACAGATTCAACATAACACATACACACATTTCTTAAAAGATAAAATGAAACACTTGATATGCATACTTTGTCAAGATGAAGGACAAGGCATCAAGAATGGTCAACCACATCGAATCAACCATAGAAATACAAAGAAATGCAGTCTTCCCAGTGCATTTTGCTGGTGGATCAATCTCATATCTAGGTGATTCAAGCTGTTTGCTCCAAGACAAAAAAAGACATGATAAACAGCTGAGCTTCTGATACTCTATCTGAATGATTTATATAAAATATACAGGGAAGATATAAATCATATTTTACCTCACCAAGATCTACTGCCTCATCAGTCAAAGTAGCCACAGCAAAAACAACTCCGAGTAGTCCCTCAATCGCTAAAGTTACTGCATGGGCCTCACTTGCAACCAAGACAGCAGTATTAGATGCATCACTATCTAAGCTCCACTCAACCCCTGAAAAGGAAATCAAGGTGTTGCACAGCCAAAAATTATAACAAGGTACAGTCATCATGAAGTAACTTCATTTTCTAATACCTTTTATTTGGGGATAAGTAGACATTTTCCGATATAATTGGGTAAACTTCAGTTACTAATTTGTTTCGTCAAACTATTCTACGAGTTCAGAAAGAATTATTTCAATACCCGGCAGAGATAGGAAATCAATAGCACCATGGTTACAATCTTTTAGTGAATTCAAGTTTCATCTCGTTGAAATTTCAATTGCAAGTTGACTTAATATAAAGCGCAAAGTTTGGTGTCAGTTAAAAGAAAAAAGAAGATCCCCACAGCTTTTGACAGTAATCTATAATACTATCAGTTAAACATTAAAATCACCAAATTCCACAAAATTAATGTGTGAAATAAACAGAGTATGTCACCCTTTTGTCAGTGTAAAATCAAGACTCTAGTACCTTTAGCTTTACTACTAAACATTCCAGCAACAGCCGCAAGGCTCTCCTCACATGTGTCTTGAAACTGCAATATTGACCAATGCATGATTAGTTTAACTTCATTATGTGAAATAACAGTGACAATAGCAGAAAACAAATATGCAAATAATACCCAAAAAAAGAAAATGAAGATTGTACTACAATAGACTGTAACAGGAAGCAAAAGCTATAGCACATAACAAACTGAATGCTCTTTCAAGATTTGTAAGCAATGCCCCAGCACTATGTATGAACCTCTTCTTTATTTATTTATTTATTATTATTATTTTGAATTCTACAAACAAATGAATCAATGAATGTGTTTAATAAGAACCAAATCATGTGGTTATCCTTCTATAAATATTCCAACCAGTTGGAAGGGGTAACTTTCTTTAAGTCACCAAAAAGCATGCCACCTATCACAAGGTGACATAAAAAGCACTAGTTCCTATTTCATCACTGCTAATGCCAATATCAGGGGGCATCTTAGAACATGCAATCATTGCAAGCTGATGTACCCAGTTGTCAGTGCTCAAGCCTTAACGACATTCAATGGGTTTAACACTTTTACAAATGATGATTACATAATAATAGGGATGGACGACATTAATGGACAGATTTGATCACTCAGAAGAAATGAGTTCATCTTCATTAACCAAAAGATTTAATCAATAGGGAAACTTCTTGCCTTCATAACAAAATACTTCCAGAAATTTCTAAAATCCGGGATCACATTAACACAAACCCAGATGCAGGTGCATGGCTTCCACATCACTAATGCCTATGGAAAAGCAGATGAGTGTACCTTGTACCCAAGGATAGACCCAAGACCAAATGGTCAAGGGTGAATACTCCAATAAACTGTGATGTATAGTACCAGGTTACGAATATTGCAAAATAATAACAGCATAAGGAGAAATGTAGACAAGACTAACAAAAGAAAGACACATTAAGCAAATTACAATGAAAAAAAAAAAAGATCCAACAAAATTGCAAATGTTCAAGTAAAGAACATAATGTTTCAACATTTGATATGACAAATGAATTTAAAGAATTATGGCAGATAATAATAAAACATAGATCTTATTATATATACCTGAACACTCGAAACAACCCGAGCAAGTGATTTTACCATACTCTCAACAACATTTGTGTTCTTGGGATGCCTATAAAAGCAGCCAAAGATAAATAAATAAATAAATAAAAAGAGAACAAGAAGACAAGTAACAATTTCATTGATCACAGAAAATTCAGATAGACGAGTATAACATGCACACACACACACACACGCGCACAAAGGGTAATCAATCTCGAGACTTCAATTTCACACTTATGCCACTAGACTGCAAAGTCTTGGGCAACATAAAATATAATTTTGGGGGTGAGGGTTCTGTTTACTAGAAAATTTAGAAAGTGTTCTAAAATCAGCTAATCATAAGACCATAAAGGCTTTGTTTGGCATGCCTAGCTGGAAAACTGAAATGCTAGTAGTTAGAAAAAAAAAAAAAAGCCGTTAAACTAGCTGGTTAGAGGTAGAAGCGTTTGGAAAAATTAGCTGTTAAAGGAAGCTAATAAATGTTAGATGATAAAGTAGGAAATCTGTATATAAAAACGATAATTTGAAAACATATATATTTCATGACAAATATTTCACAAAAATAAATATTTTATTGTATTAAAGCATTCTACATGTTTAATTTGAAATTAATTGGAGAATATAATATTATAATTGTTGTAATGTATTTGTGCAGTTTACATAATAAAGTAGATATAAGATGTGTTATGTAAGTTGATTTTTTTATATTCTACGAAGTAATTATTTAAGTACGTCTGGGAGAATTGAAAATTTTAATGTAAAGAGTTGACAAGCTTATGAATGAATGAGATGAAAAATAAATTTTACAAAGGAAAAATTTATAAAATTAAAAAAAATTAAAAAAAATTAAAAAAAATAAAAATAAAATAAAATAAAATAAATGAGAGAGAGAGAGAGAGAGAGAGAGAGGAAGAAAAGCAGTCAAAACTGAGAAAAGGAATTAAAAATTAAAAATGGAAGAAATAATGAAAAGCTCTGGCTTTATTACTCAAAGGCTATGTTTTATAGTGTTTGAGAATAAGCTCAAATAAGAACTTATTTTAAACATGTAAGTTCTCACCAAACAGAGCTTATAGTTTATTGGTAACTTAAAATAAGCTACAAACTCTAAAATAAGCACTACCAAAAATAGTCAAAGTGTCATGCATAATTTGTGTGTACTACTGCTTTCATACTTCAAATTTTCAGCTTAAGCAACTATAGTCTATAGTGTCAGTGTGTACAGTGTAGTACATATTTTTGTCATTTCATCAACATAGAAGAGTTAATATTACTTCATATTTGAATAGAGCTGTTGCATTTTATATCTTTGTTAGCCAGCAATAAAAAATAAAAATAAAAAAACTAGTGAAAACCACTTCTTTCAAGACAGAACTCTCTACTGACTCATGACGGCCAGCTCCAAAAGGACCAACATAATCCCTCACATATAAATTGCATAACTAGTGACATACTTGCAACAAAGATTGAGATTCTCTACACAACTAGATGACCTAAAGCACCAGGAATGTTATGAAAGCAAATAAAGAGACTAAGCTTATAACTAAATATGAAGCATTGTCACAATGGGAACTAGAGTTTTCAGTAAAATCAAAAGGCAGAAACTATCTTAAGTATTAAGATTTAAGATGTTCATAGACACAGCACAGTGTTTGGTCATCAGGATCATCAACAAAGTGAATTATCAAATAACTTCAATTCAATACATTAATAGCAAGGTGGATAATCTTACATGTCAAAATTCTGAAATAGAACTCGTAAAGTGCGTGCCTCCACACAGAAGCCCTGCAAGTTTCAGAGTTACTAATAATTAGATATAGGTTTGTACATGTGCAAGTCATTTAATAAACTTACAGTGCATAATCTGCTTGCAGCAGATTCTTGGAGTTACCCTCAGGATTTCAAGAACAAGAATGCGATGCCATAATGGTAAGTCGAGAGAGATAGCCCTCACTAGCATGCTGAGAAATACCTGCATCAAAGAGGTATTTTGCCAGTTTAGCATAGAAAGACGTTCATAAGCACAAGAAACTGTTGAGATCAACTGTATAATTGTTCACAAGTCTGAATTTGTAAACTACCATATAGAATAAAGTAGGAAGAATTAGAGGCAGTGATGAATGTTCGATTACAAGATTCACGCTATAGAGATCTCTTAACACTAGCTACTGAGGTTTGATTGAATGTTACTGTACAACTACCATTGCATATATGGAAATTCAAGTCAATTGCATGAAAATCAAGTTGATCACTTGATCGTCACGAATTTGCACATTCTTTCAGAATCTCACTTATCCACATTTCTACATCTTTTCTTCACCTCTCTAACCCTCCTTCTACGTAAGATTCTGTCGATATTAGTATGTCAAATTGGGTCCACTGTCAGCATTATTCTTTATTATTCTGTATTGTTTTAGACAATCAACACATAAACAACTTCAAGAAACAAAGGACCAAAACTAACCACTTATATATTTTTAAAACAATAAGTCATACCTCTGACTCAGTTATTAGTGATGAACTGTAAAGCCTGATTATATGGGCAACTGATCGCAAGACCAACCGACGGAAATAAGGTTCTCCAGTTTCTCCTTCAAACTGATTGAATAAAGAAATTGTCAATGAAAGAAATTGGCAAGTTCAGTTTCTTTTCAAGTTAGCAAGTCAAATTTTCAATATGCAGAAATTTGATTTTCTAAGACTGCATTTCATATAGAAGCATCACCTCAGAATCTGTACGAAGTGATGTCATTAGGAGGGAGAATATCTGGTGACGGAGAACCTGTAAATTTTTAAAGGCCATTGTTTAGGCAATGAAAATAGTGAAACTGAAAATAAAGGCAATATATTAGTATATTGTAGTAATATCAGCACCTCCTCGTATGGAATCAAGGTTCGGAATAACACCACGTAATTGGACAAAATAAACCTAAATAACAATCAAGAAACAATTAAAATATAATCAAATTGATTTGGAAACAAGTATTCAAGGCATAAACTCTGTTTACAGGCTTTTCCTTGAGTTTTCCACCAAAAAAGTTCTTGATGCTACAAGAATACAAACCTCAAAAACCCCTGAACACTATTTCAAACTATTCCATATTTTTCCCCAAGGGATGTTAATATGGATGCAATTAAGAAACATCAAGCTAACTTGATGTCAACACTATACACCAATTCAAAAGGATGCTTTCTTACTCAAGTATGTCAAGCACAAACGTTCTTTGAAGGGAACCGACTCTTAACCAGGTAGCCTGAACAATAACACAAGCATATAATACAGTCAGCACCCAACGGATTTAATTTTACAATTGGTTATCATAGAAAATTGAAAATTCTCAATTACTGGCCAAAATGCATAACCAAATTCAAAATCTATCAAGGAAACAAGATAATTCACTAGGGCACATACAGATCCATTTGCTGCAAGAGCTGCTAGATCCTCGAGCAATCTATGGCCAAGCTTTCCAGGTTTAGTTAATGTGTTCCTCGTTAATGTTGAAGTTCCAGAAGTAAACTCTTGCTCCAATGACCTATTCAAGCAATGTTCAGTTCTGACTTCTGCAACATAATGCATTTAAAATGTATGCTCACTTCTAGGCACAAAAATGAACTTCAATTGCCAGTTTAACATTTTTGAAATGATGATGTAATACTGGCTTAAAACAATATTAGTCACAAATTTCAAAAGAATCAATCATGCAGGTTGAGATGCAATGAGTCAAAGACTAATAGACTGTGAATGTAGTGAATACATATTTGGATGTAGATGGAGGATAAATAGAGAACATATTTGATGTTCCACAGGGAGTCCTTTAAATGATTTATCGTTTTATTTATTTTTTCTTTCTTTATTTCTTTTCCATAATTATATTTTTACAAGTTACCCAAGCTGATCTTTGGAGTAAATTTACTAGCCTCCCAAATAACACAAGGAAGAGACAAAAACTAATTAGAAAGCCACATGGAAGAAAGGAAATAAAATATCAACCTCTAAATGTGTATGTATTACGTACTCTAGGTGATTTATATTGCGGGTAACATCACTAGTAACTGAATTACTTCGAGAAATATAGATCCCAGAAGCGAATTTCCCAGCAGGAAGCGACTCAGCAGTAACCACCCTATCAAATATCAATGCTACAGCCTGTCTAAAGGTTGCTGCAGCTGTGCTGAAATAATTTGCAAAAAAGTTGGCAACAAAAAAAACGGAAATAAACAGTTAAAAGAAATGACACTGTAAAAACGAAAACAAGTAGGGGATGCCTAATAAATTATGATCCAGTGTAATACTTGGAACTCACTTTCGCACACTATCAGAGGATCTATTGCTCTCAAGAAGCCGCAGACAAATACCAAGCGCTTGGGCCGTATTCTCCTGAAATATGAAGAGCAGTTAACACAATGGAACTCAAGAGCCAGAGCAATCCAGTGGTGCCACTCCCTAGTGTTGAAAGATCAGTTAACATTCAGTACCCAACTACCAAATTACTATTTGCCTTCTCCATTCCATGTCATAAATGCAATTTAAGAAAATATAAGGTTGTAAATAAATAGTAACAGAGAACATCCCATTGATCCCAGATCAAGGAGGACAAATTAGAAAGCTGAAATCCAACAAAATTAAAGCAAATGTTTTTATCTAATCAGGAATTTTTATGAAGCACTCTTTGCTAAATTTGTCCTTAAATCAGTGTAATGCATGGTGGTTCTAAAAGATTTAGAAAAACTTGTTTTCGAAGGTACAATGTGGTACAACTTCAATTCTGTTACCTTGGTTCAAAATATCAAAATTTCATAGAAAAATGGTCTCATTGAAGGTAAATTTGGGTTTCAGAAGATATCACCAAAGACAACTCTAACCACATGAGAACAAATTATGCTTGTGACCATGCCAACTTTTAATTGTATTTCAAAAGAGTACAATTAAATTAAATCAAGCATAGAATGAATAAAATTTAGGGTACGTAGAAGCTCTGATTTCCATATATCTAGATCAACCATTTCCAAATAACCAAATTATCCATATATATATATATATATATATACACAGCCGTTACTTTGTTGTTTAATGTCCCAATGTATCTAACTATCTATGCATGAGACCATGTCAACTCTTGATTGCATTTCAATACAGTATTATTAAGTATAGCATGAATAAAATGAGAAACACAGAAGCCCTGAATAAGATAAATTTAGGTCAATCATTTCCAATATACATACACACACACACATATACAAACAGTCAAACACACATACATTATATTAAGCATATTAATGTCAAATATTAAGATGGAAAATTATGTTACAGAGGGAATGAGCTATATTGATTACACAAAATAAAAGAAAATTAATAATTACCTCGTTATCAGGTTGTAAAGAAGATTGGAATATTATAAGGATAGTTTGTAGTGTCTTAAGTTGAAGACTCTCATCAGCCATTTCACTATGCTGTTTAAAATAAAATAGAAAATAAAAATGTAGTGTAAGATTCAATATAAATAAAAGTACAAGTAAGAAGAATTAAATAAGGTACAAAAATAGCAGCTAAAGCATGTTTTACTCAAAAGGAACACACTATGACTTTATTATGCATTCATGATTTTCTGTCATAAAACAGTTTATCTTATTTGCCAAAACTACATGTTAGGTGGTCAATTCTTTCAAGTTCCAAAAACTATGAACTGCTCCATTTCAGAATTTCAGCCTCTCCTAGATTAGAAAGGATGGAAAATTGGGAATAGAACAAGTAAATCTTTTTCATGTTCCCTTCTACTAGACCAATGCAGAAGGTGGATATTTATTTCATTCGGACAGAGCACATCTACCTTTCCCCACTCACATTGCAACCCCCCTTCCCTTTGGACAGCAATAAGTGCAGACCAGTTTGCTTTTGAAAGTAAACTTTAGTCTAATGTTAAGTCTACTCTTCAGTAGTCAAACACTCTTATTCCTCCATCACTCCACCCCACAAAAGAAGTGGCACCTTTAACGCAACATACAAATTTGGGTTCCTTTTATGCTCCATCTTTGTTACTTTCTCCTCCAAACTTAGAAAATTCCTCCATTTGCAACTTCTTAATTCCTGGCTTCCAACAGCACAACTTGATTTTTGCCACTAGGCCACTGTCACATCTGGATATTGGCCTAAAGCAACTTACTTCTCCATCCATAATCATTTCACCCTAATACAGCTATAATTCCAAATCCAAGTGTATATTTTACAGCATCATTTTTCTTCAGTTGTTCAATAGTACACATTCTGAAAAATATATCACCACCCCCCTCATTTTCCTTTCTTTCTTGAAAAGTTAAGTTCATTAAAGAGCACCAGAATATTCAACAAGATGCAGAAAGCACTGTTGAAAAGCTATAATTGTGAATTACTACCTCAATCATGCAAGGATTCTCATCCACTAAATTAAACATGTATCAGAATATTCTCAACCATAATTCAATACCCTGAACCTCACAACTCACAAATGCATAGATACAAACAGCATGATATTTGAATAAGTTGTTAGAATGGACACTAAATTTTGCTAGGGAGGCTCAATTTTGCTTCAACCCTTAATTGGATCATACAAAGCATGATACCAATGACTTGCAATAGTTTCATAACAAAAATTTCCCAACCTCAAAGTATTTACAAATCACAATTCATGATAAATACTTATTTGCTGCATAAATGCAGGACGAACATACATGCACTAACAAAATTTAGTCTACTACACAATCTGTCGTGAAACTATTGTAAAGGTAAACTTACATCTTTGAGGGTGTTAAGAATCTCCTTTAAAGCTGATGGTGCAACTGCATCATGGGATATGAGCTTTTGCAGACAAGATAGTCCAATCACACTCAACTTCACGGTCCTAGCTTCACAGGCCATCAGAAAGATATTCAGTATATCCTCACTATGCGCAATTTCACTAGGACTGGACAATGATCTCAGCTGCAAATTCAGTACCATACCCAGTTCAAACTCACATCTTGTGAAAATTCCACTTCTTTTCACATTCAATAACCAAAACGGAATAGAGAAACAAATATGGAAAGCTTAGGTAGCTAAGTGCTATCGGTATGTGAAATTCAGTTATATTTCAAAAATTATAAACTTTCAGTTACTGAACAGTTTATTTGCGGAATGCTTAACAATATCAGCTTAAAATTATAGTATATATCAAAGAAATAGAAGAAGAAATCAAACCTTCAAGATGGCATGTTCTGCGGCGTCCTTAACGGCGGGATACCGGCGGCGAGCCTCCGCGGAGAGAGCTCGAAGATCCGACTCCAAAACCGCCATGAATGCCATCTCTCTCCGATCAAGTAAAGCTAGATTCAGTATTTACTCAGCCTCGACTTTTCAAAGGTAAAAGAGATCGAAATTAAAACGTTAGTTTTCATGGAAATTTTCATGGAAAGAGAGCGGAGCATTGAGAAAGAAGATCTGCCATCGCTGGACGTTCAGTGACTGTGATGCACGTGGTGCGCACGCGGTCTACTGAGAGGAGAGACAACAAACGAGTTGCCGAGTTGGGCTGTCGTATTAACACGCTGGGTCTGTAAGAAATCGGAAGATATAAATATAGGCCCATTTATTAGAGCAATGAGAAATTGCCCAATCGTTATACCCTGGGTGGTGCACATAACAATGCGCACCACGTACGTAAACGACGTCGTTTCGATGTTAGTGGACGCGGACGTGAATAACTAGAGGGAATTCATTATCTATAATACACATAATCATTATGTAGAATACACAGAACGTTTGCCTAGAATACACAGAATGTTTGCTAGAATACACAGAATATTGACACAAAATACACAGATGTTAGTGGACGCGGACGCGAATGATTCCAGTGAATTCATTATCTATAATACGCATAATCATTATCTAGAATACACAGAACGTTTGCCTATAATACACAGAATATTTGTCCAGAATACACAGAATATTGACACAAAATAAACAGAACTCATCCTCCTAACATTCGAATGCACAAACACATCACACCCTATGTTAATAACATGAATACACAGAATATTGACACAAAATACACAGAACTCATCCTCCTAAACATTCGAATGCACAAACACATCACAACATGTGTTACTAACATGAATACACAGAACGGTTGCCTCGAATACATAGAATGGTTGCCTAGAATACACAGAATGATTGCCTGAAACACACAGAATATTAACATAAATACAGAGATCGGCGAAAACGGGAAATGTGATTTCCAAACAAACGGGCGGTTAGTTTACAATACTCAAAACGACGTCGTTTACGTACGTGGTGCACGGTATAATTTGCCTAAATTGCCCGAGATTAAAATCAACATTCCAAATAATCAATCTAAACATTTTAAGAAAAACTAGGTGTGTATTCAATCCAATCGTTATACGGTGATGATCCACATGATTTAAAACGGTGTCATTCTTTTTTAATGAAAAGAAACGACCGTTGTTAAAGTAAACCAATTGCGTTTCTGCAACATGCACCACTTTTTTCAAATATAAAAATGAAAGCAACTTTTTTTTTTATTTCATTACCTCTCTAGCGTGTCATTGTCAGGACCCGCCTTGAAGGGGGTTTAGGGTGGGCACCTGCCCAGGACCCATCTCTATAAGGGGCCTATAGGCCATAATATATACAGAGTAATTTATATATATATATATATATATATATATATATAATAGGCTTAATTGTTTCTGAAAGTCGAGAACTGAACTCACAAAAACTGAAGGAGACATTGTCACACACCCACTACTCACGCCGCCCAGCAGTCTAGGAGTATAAGAGTCGCCGATCGCGCTTACGCCACACCAACCACTCAAATACTTAAATATTTTTGATTGACTGATTCTGATTGATTGATTTATATAAGTGCTAGTTGCTTTTGTTCTTTTTTTGTTCTTTTTTTTTTTTTTTTGTTAAGATCGATTTTATAATAATTTTTTATACAATGTTGCCTAGCTAAAAAACATTTCATCCGGAAGTTAAAAAAGAAAAAGAAATAAACAAATTGATCATCCGGAAACAAATTCTTTAAGCAAATTATGCTATGGACCCGGGTCCACCTTCTATGTTCACAAATTTAGAACTCTATGTTCACAATTTTAGAATTTTATATTCACAATTTTAGAATTTTATATTCACAATTTTAGATCTCAATATACAAAATTACATTACTCAATATTCACAATTTTTGAATTCTATATTCACAATTTTATTATATAGATTCAAAGGTTGTGTTATACTATTGAACATAGAGTTTTGATATTGTTGAATATAGAGTTATGAAATTGTTAACATAGAGTTATAAAATTGTGAACATAGAGTTATGAAATTGTGAACGTAGAGTTATAGAATTGTAAACATGAAATTATGAAATTGTGAACATGAAGTTATGGAACTGTGAACATGGAGTTTTGAAATTGTGAACATGGACCCGTGTCCATGACATAACAACTGAATTCTTCATATACGGGCCCTTTATTTAATTTCGCCCAGGGGCCTATAAGACATTTGGACCGGCCTTGTCATTGTTACTTCTCCAAGCTTCAGAGCAGTTGTGTTCTTCTCTTTTCGACGTCATTGTTGCAAGTCTAAAGCTTTTCATTAATGTGATAATATTGTTATCCTATAGGCAATACTTCATTCTTGCTCAAATGCATTCAAAAACAGACACAGGGTGTGTTTGGTTCGCACATGGGAATCGAAATCGTAATTGGTATCAAATACTTGGTAATGGTAATGGATTTTGGTAAAAGTATTTTACATGTTTAGTAGTAGGGTGGAATGAGAATGATTATTAAAAGTTGAGGAAGCGGATGAGGAAAGAAAATGAAACCCTTATTTTATTAAGGAATAACTTTTGCAATTAATGGGGTAATTAAAACACATAGTAGGGTTCTAAAAACCTGTCAACCAACAATAACAATGACGCAAATAGTCTATAATTCCATACGCAAATACCCTTTTTTTGTACTAGTGACTTAAAAGAGCATCCTAATAGGGATTTTAACTCAATTTTTTAGGAAGAAAAAATTAGATGTTGGTTTTTACACTAATGGGGAAGGTGATTTTAACTTGAGTTTTGTAATGCGAGGACCTAGTTTTTATTGGCCCACATGGAAAAATCATATATAGGTGAAAAAGAAGCTGAGAGAGGCATGTTGAGCGCATTATTCGCACCCAGTAGGCACGTGCATAGCGCACGCCATGCTGGGCGTAAACTAGGCTTTTTACTCTTTTTTTGGATCAATTTTTAGCTTAGCTTTTTATAATGCAAGGACATGATTTTTATTGGGCTCCCATGGAAAAAACATATGTGAAAAAGAAGCTGAGAGGCGCGCATTGAGCGCATTATTCGCACCCAGTAGGCACATGCATAGCACACTGGGCACATAAACTAGGCTTTTTACATTTTTTTGCCAGATTTTAGCTTGGCTTTATATAATGTAAGGGCATGGTGTTTATTGGGCCACCATAGCAAAAACATAGGTGAAAAAGAAGCTAAGAGGCGTGCGTTGAGCGCATTATTCACACCCAGTAGGCACATGCATAGCACACGCCATGCTGGCACGTAAACTAGCTAGGTTTTTACTTCTTTTTTTTTTGGTCAGATTTTAGGTTGGCTTTTTATAATGTAAGGACATAGTTTTTATTGGGCCCTATAGAAAAAGCATAGGTGAAAAAGAAGTTAAGAAATGCGCGTTGAGCGCATTATTCACACCCAATAGGCACGTGCATAGCACACGCCATGCTGGGCGTAAACTAGGTTTTTTACTCTTTTTTTTTTTTTTGGATCAGATTTTAGCTTGGCTTTTTATAACGCAAGGAAATTGTTTTTATTGGGCCCCCATGGAAAAATCATAAGTGAAAAAGAAGCTCAGACGCGCGCATTGAGCGCATTATTCGCACCCAGTAAGCACGTGAATAGCACGCTAGGCGCGTATACTAGGCTTTTTACTTCTTCTTTTTGTCAGATTTTAGCTTGGCTTTTATAATGCAAAGACATGGTTTTTATTGGGCCCCCATGGCAAAAGCATAGGTAAAAAAGAAGCTGAAAGGCGCGCGTTGAGCGCATTATTCATATCCAGTAGGCACGTGCATATCACACGCCATGCTGTTGCGTAAACTAGGCTTTTTACTTTTTTTTGCCAGATTTTAGCTTGCCATTTTATAAAACAAGGACATGATTTTTATTGGCCCCCATGAAAAGAGCATATGATTTTTGGTCAGATTTAGCTTGGGATTTTATAATGCAAGGACATGGTTTTTATTGGCCCCACAAGGAAAAAGCATAGGTGAAAGAGGCGCGCGTTGAGCGCTTTATTTGCACCCAGTAGGCACGTGCATAGCACGCGCCATGCATGTTGGGCGTGTAAACTAAGCTTTTTACTTCTTTTTTTTTTTTTTTTGTCATTTCTGTTTTTTTTTTTCTTTTTTCTTTTTCTCCTCTTTTTTCTCTCCATCATCTCTCCCCTAGTTGGCACATCAAAAACCTCACAAGAATTACAACTATTAAGGATGCTCTAACTCTTTGAAGTCTTGGGTACGCTCTTGTTCAACTCTTGATTTAAAGGTAATTGTCTATATATCTTGTTCCATTGATTGAAATTAAACTCGATCTTAGTTTGTAGGGTTCTATTTTTTGCTTGTTCATATTATCTTATTTTTTCCATTTGATAATAACGTGTTTTAGGCATTGATTTTGCTTGATATTGTCTAAATCTAAATTTGAATTTAATGAACATTATACTACTCAAATCTGGGTAATATTTGTTCTTATTGAATGAAATGGAAAAACAAGTAGATTATGAGAAGGGCTAATTATAAAATGGAGCGAGATGTTTGGTGCTGTTGTGTGTGAACATACACAATAATCTTAGTGCATATCCAATTGATAACCAATTTTAATTGTTCTTAGTGCATACCATTGAATTACATCTCCCTAGAGAAAGTTTTACTTTTATTTTAACGATAATTGTGATATTACAATAATTAATTCTGAATTTTTAGTGTGCTTTTATATATTTAGTTCCATATATTATGACCATGGTCCATGGTTTTATTGCTTACTTTTTCACTAGTTCTTTTCTACAATTTTGATATTTTAACTTTAATTTTTAAAATAATATTGTAATTTTACAACTTTAGTTTTTGTTTTCTATTTAAAAAATGAACATAAACCTTATAATAAATAATATAATATAGAAAAAGGTAACTTGTCATAAACCTTATATCAAATTATGATTTATTATATAGTTTATGAACACTTTTCGGCAAGAAGAGACTAAAATTGTATTTACTCATAAAATAAAGTTAATTGGATGAAAATTGTAACAATTCACAATAAATGTGATAATCTTAATAAAATCATGTGACTAAATATTATAAAATTAAAAATTGAAGATTAAATATATCGATATTGTAAGAACCTCAAGCTAAAGCTCCAATCCTCACTTTTCACACCAATGTGGAAAAAATGGAGAAACAAAGGGCAATGACTCTTCTTCTTATTATTATTATTATTATTTTAATTTTGTTTAGCATTGTTGTTGTTGTTGTTATTATATATATATATCATTTAGGTCATTTTACATGTTAACCACTAACTTAAATAGTCTTTGATACAATTCGCTAGTCATCGACTAATACAATCCGTTATTCGCTAATCTCTAACACATCTGCTAATCGCTAATTGTTGATTGCCAAACAAGGCCTTAGACAATTTGATAAGAATTTGAATGTTGAATGTTATTTTAAAAGAGTTAATCATTATTTTGGTCCCTCAATTGTTTTCCAACTGTTAATGTAGTCTCTAGTTTTCAATTTCAACCAATTTGATTCTTGAATTGTTTAAAATTTCGTCAATTAAACCCTTTCAATGACCAAATTGACGAAATTTAAAAAATGTGAAAATCAACATTTTGGTCCGAACTCTGATTGAGATGGGGTTTGAACTTAAGACCTTCCTTATGGAAATCAATGAGTAAGTTAAGAATAGTAAATAGTTAACAGAATATTCCATTACTAAAGTTTACACTGACGGAATGCGAGGGTACTTAGGAAAAAGTAAATAATATAATAGAGGGTATAGTAGAAAATATAATTTGACTAATATTTTTTTATTCCCCGTTATAGGCCTAGTTTTATTGGATCGATAGATAACCATATATATTACATCTAAAAATTATTGTAATTAAAAAACTGTAATAAATAATTTACTCTGTATTTTTGTAGTAGCTAGTGGATTCACACACTTGTTCATTATCTTTGAGTGATTCAAACAGTTTTCACTTCTTTTTTATCGACGTTATGAGAAAGTGCGGCCTGTTAATTAATTAAGGGTTAGGGCCAAAATATCTATGAAATATCATTAAGTAATTGCAGGCCAGTATGAAACAGAATTTGGTTCCTTTAAGATGGGCAAGAATAAGGAATCCAATGATAATGGATGAAAAGACAGGTAGGAGCATAAATTGGTAATTGATATTCTGTAATTATTGAAAAAAGATAAAGATGGTCATTTCATATTGTATAAACATCATGTTTAGAGATATAGAATGATTGGATCTAACAATATAATCCAATTGATTTTTTAAAAGAAAATCAACAGGACATGAGAATGAACCTCAAGATATCGACTAAAAACTTAGTTATGGATTTGAATAAATTGTGGTGTTTAATTTCATAGCTAGTTAACTGATAATTGATTGGTTTACTTGATAGTTAATAGTTGATTGGGGTTGATAGTTAATAGTTGGTTGTGTTGTTATTTTGACCCATTGACACACACATATATAAGTGTCATGGGGTGAGAGTCAATTTAGATGTCATCATATTCCTTCTCAATCACACTTCAAGGAGATTATGTACTTTTGGAGCTTGTGATAACACTAGGATGAAGCATACAAGCAGTAGGCTCTAAGACGAGTTTTGAAAACCTCATGGACATCTCGTGATTTTCTTGGAAGCACACGGAAAGATGTAATAGGCTTTATGTTAGGTTCGGATGATATTAAAGATGTAAATTTAATTTGAGTAAAAATTGATAAATATAAACACTAAAACTATTATTGGTAAATTAAACTTTTAAAAAGAAAATGCATTAAACTCGTATAAAAACTATCAAATTTTAACCAGTTATGGTTCTTCTAAGAGGATCACAATTGGTTAAATTTTGATAGTTGAAGAACCATGTGTGGTTGGTTAACTTGGATCACGGATGGTAACAATTTGAAAGTCAACGGACCACAAGTAATTAATTTAAAAGTTTAGCACTAAACGTGACAAAATCATGATACTCAAAAGACTTCATATGACATTAACTCATATTTTTTATATTGAATTATTACATAAATTTTTTTATGAACTCATAATAGGATTGAACAATTTACAGCAGGTAGTTAATGATAAATGAAAAATGATCAAAAAGGGAAAATAATTAATGTAATATAGTCAATATAGTCTTTTTGGTTATATCAGACCACGAGGTGTTCCTGTATCATATTAAGATTAATCCATGTTCTCATCAGGCCAACTCAATTAAAGGGCACATTGCTGATCACTGGAGTTCTGAATTCTCAATCTCTCTTAAGTCATGTGAATACACAACCATCCACACCAACCAAACTAATTATGTAATAAATATTTGCATAAAACTAGAGTGATAAAAAAATTCCACTAAAATCTTTCACCATCTTAATGTGATAGTAAAACTATTCTTATCAATTCATTGGTTACTATAAATTAGTTCGGTTTATAAGTAATGAAAGTTTGCTGTGTTTGTTTTCCAAAAAAAAAAAAAAAAAATTAGTTCGGTTCACCTGCCCTAGAAAAGAATATATTTGTATTCCCACATCAGATTGTAAAAGATTTTGATGAAAATTCTTTGTCCATCGGTGAATATATTTATATATGTAGTGAACGCAAATAATTTGCGGACCATGATCATGACTGATATTGCAGTTGTGTTAAACAGAAGTGCAGTTGTGTTGAAAAGATACTGCAATTGTGTTGAAAGGAAACTGCCGTTGCGCCGAACAGAGACCGTTCATCCATTCAACACAACTGCAGTATCCTTTCAACACAACTGCAGTATTCATTCAACATAACTGCAGTATCAGTTCAACACAACTGCAGTTCCAGACCGATGACACGGCCTCTGTTCCGCGCAACTGCAGTTCCCTTTCAACACAACTGCAGTATCAACCATGATCCATGGTCCACGGTATAACGACCCGTAATACATTAGTTAAAATTTCCAAAACAAAAAAAATAAAAATAAAAGACTTGAGGTTAGATTCGGTCTTGCACACACTGTACTGATTGTCTATAAAGGAGGAAGTTAATATCTTAGGTTAAATCAACCCAAAAAAAAAACTATAAACTAGCTTTCATCAATGGCGGCACGTTACGGTTTTGGTGAAAAAGCAAGTGTTGATGAAGATGACACGAAGGGCCAGCCTGCAATCACTGCCGGCCGATATGTTCTTGGTGGCGGCTATAAAGGTAAAGGACGAAATAACCTCAGGGACACCCTTGATAAGTTCGGAAAAGTTAAGGATTTCTTGAACCACGATGACACACAGATGGTAGTGCCAACTAATCTGAGCCGTCCAGGTCCCAACATGGCCACTCGCCCTAGTTGGCCAAAATATACCAACTTTGGTGGGCAGATGATGATGACGACAAAGAAAGAAGATGATGATGAGGGAAATCAAGAAAGTTTTGCACCTGCAGATAACGCAGAGGATTCCTCAAAGAAATCAAACAATAACTTTTGTCGGGTTCAAGACGATGTTGACTCCATCGTACCAAACAATCTCGGATCAAACTCATCTCCTAACAACAATGTGATCAAGCCAACAAATTTCAGAGGCACAGCCATGGATCCTCCCAAGGATGACAAACAATCCTATGGGGTCAACAACACTCCCTCCAACAAGGTTAAGGAGTCTAGCAGCAATTGTTATACCATGGATCATGATCGATCTGATGGCAAAGGTCAAGGTCCACTTTGTACAGTAAATTTTGGTCCAAAAAAACATTCAGATTATGTGTCTGAGAGCATAGGCCAGGTCAAGAAACAAAACATAGAAGACAATTCCAACAAGGTTAAGGACTCTATCGGCAATTGCATAGACCAGGGTTCACCTTATAGTGTGAAAGTTAAGTCAAAACAACATTTAGATCATGTGTCTTACGGCGAAGATCAGGGCCCACCTTATACTGTAAACTTTGGTCCAAAACAACATTCAGATTATGTGTCAGATGGCACAGGTCAGATCAAGAAACAAAACATGGAAATAGCAGGGTTAAACAACAAAACAAGTATCACACAGGACTCACCACTCATGCATAGAACAAATGGTTTTCCAAATATGAATTGGCAGGATCAAGACGATGAATCGAAGAAGAATAACATAAGGCCAACTTCAAGGGCATTTGTTAGCAACAAGCCAAATATGAGCAATGGGTGGCAAGATTACAATTACTATGATGATGCCCCACTGAAGCCTCAAGGAAGGTACAATTACAATAATAGGGCGCATCGGTGGAAAGAAATTACCCCTAATCCTCCACCACAACTGCGATACGGCGGCGCGTATCCGAATTTGCGACCTGTGTACCGTAGACCGGTAATTGATAGCAAATGGGCAGAGAAGAAGTACAACGGCGTGTTGCTGACTGAATTAATTAAGAAAAATGTCTTTTAAGGGGTTGTAACTTGTAATTTGTAAAATTAGATGTTAGATATGAGTTGTTGAAGTATGTAAAATAGCATATACATCTAAAGAAATTAAATTATTAGAGTTTGTTATTATATACTCCGTCCACATATTTTTGAACGGATACTTTAGGATGGTTATCCCATGCCTCAGGATTCACATAGCATTGTGAACCCTGTTCAAAATTATGTGCCTTCAGTTAAAATATTATGTAATTGCAATTAACAGTTTATGTGTCTGTAACACATTATGTACTTGCAATTAGCAGTTTATGTGTCTGTAATTATTATGTTATGTGTCTGTAATTATCATGTGATATGCATTCAATTTGTTTACATGTACAAAAACGATTAACTGTAAGTACAAAATGTGTAACTGTGGGTACAGAATTTGAAAATTATTTTTGGACAAGTGTCCACAATGCAAGATAGATCTTGATCCATGGTATAATTTGCCAATACTTTATATATATATGGGCTACAAATAGACAAAAAATGTCTTCACAATAATGACTTTATGAATTTGTAGTAGTTATTTAATGAACTTACAGTAGTGACTTATAGAGGTGGCCATGGGCCGGTTATCGAACTAACCCTGAATCGGACTGAAAAAAGCTGGACCTAGGCTTCACCGGACTTAGGTCGGGCCTAGCCCAAACCGAGACCAACTAGTATGTATAGGACTGGATCAGATCCTATTAAAAAAAAAAAAGAAAGAAAAAAGCTCGGGTCCCAGCTCGAAACTAGAAAAAAGCTCGGGTCCCAGCTCGAAACCGGCTCGGGACCGGCGGTAACCAGCCCAAGTACACCTTAGGTGTGGACCCATTTGAGTTTAAACTAATAAATAAAATGTTTTCAATTTTGTTTAGATAGGCCAAGTACCTTGTGGTCTGATGGCATCACTGTTACCATTCCAAACGGAAAGTCTCAGGTTCGAGTCACATCCCAATCAAGGATGTTGGCATTATCATGTTGGTTGAGCAGATATTATGTATAGGTTAGATTGTAGTACTCAAAACAAAAAAAAAAAAAACTAAATCTATAAACCCTTTACTGGAAACCTTATATCTACTTAGCTTGTTAATGATTAATTATTGCACTCATCCTAAATTTATGTGTTCAACAACGACTTCAATTTCTAATGATCATGACCAACATCCAAGATGACTCTCAAAGGAGTTTGGAATTATGTTGACACTTGACGTCATACTGATAAATCAGCCTCCTGACGCCAGATTCTAATATATGTAGTGTAATAACCCACTAACCATTATTTGAGAACCTTAAATAAAGGCTAGTGAAATTGCGCCCTTTCCACCTTGATCGAACATAAATCCTGAGAGACACACGTACCCGATATACTACGTACTGATCGTATATTATTCAATCGTAAAGAATAAATAGTAAAAAATGTTTAGAGTGTGTTTGATTCGCACATGGGAATCAAATACTTGATAATGATAATATATTTTATTTTGATTAAAGTATTTTGTATGTTTGGTAGTAGGGCGGAATTGGAATGATTACTAATATTGCTATTTGGTTAGGTATGATTCTATAATGCGAACAAAGGTTTTAAAAGTACAAGAACAAAAAATAAAGACAATTTATTCTAATATAAAGACATCCAAAGCATCCATATGAAAAAAAAAAGAATCTAAAAACACTAATCCAAACTTAAAAATCAAGGCAAAAACTTGTGTGAGACCGTCTCACCATGAGTCGGGTCGGGTCAAAATGCAAATGTAACACTTATATGCACAAATGCCATACTTATATGCTCAAATGTAATGCTAATCAGGAATAAAATTTTTGTTACTTATTAGGGTAAATGTAATACTTTTAAGGGAAAATACAATACTTTTACATTTCGATTTAAAAGTATTACATTTTTCCTCAAAAGTATTATATTTGCCCTTATAAGTGAGAGACACTTGTCAACATTACTTATTATGAAAAATGTATTATTTTTTCTCTTATAAGTAACAAAAATTGTATTTTTAATTAGTGTTATATTTGAGCATATAAGTGTGAGATTTGCACATATAAGTATGACATTTGCATGGTGCTTTGACCCGACCCGACCCGTCTCACGAATAAGGATCCGTGAGACGGTCTCACACAAGTGTCACCCAAAAATCAAATTACGAATTAGGAGGGGGAATAATGGAATGAAACCCTTATTTTATTATGGAATGAATTTTCTAATTAAGGGGTAATCAAATCCCATAGTAATGTTCTAGAAACCTGTCAACCAAACAATAACAATTACTAGTACAAAATTAACTTTTCGTCATTTTTTTAAATGGCTTTTCACCATTGTTGTACAATAGTGGCGGATGGGACAGTCACTGATTGTCCTTGACTTTCCGCCACGTACTGTTGTACAACGGTGGCGGAAAGTCTAGTCATCCGCTACCGTTTCTAGCCAGGAACGGTAGCGAATGATTATTATTATTTTTAATATTCTATTTATTTTAATTAAAATCTCTATTTCTTTTAATTCTTGTACCTGTTACAGCTCAAATCCATATCAAACAGTACAGTTCTACACAATACTATCAAACTACCATCAAACTTTATATCATAAAAAAATTAAACTATTATAAAAAAAATTAAACTATTATCGAAGTTTATACTAACACATGCAATACTTTAAATCATTACATTTTAACACAATATATGATCAAAATATAGTACGTTATATCATTCCTTTCAAAAAATAGTACGTTATATCATCACACTTTAATACAATAATATATATCATCGAAATACAATATTATCTTCAAATTAAAACACAATAATTTTATTAATAAAACAAAAGTTAGACACACTGGGAGAAGAAGTATTTTGCCCATTGCTCTCGAATCTCATTTATGTCGTCGATAGAATACGCACTATTGCTTTCAAATGCCTACAAAATAATTTAATTAATAAAATTATTAAAAGTGTTAATTAATAAAATATATTTAACTATACATAGTTCTATTTAAATTTACTTACCTCATCCAAACGATCAACATATGAATATTTTGTCACGATGTCAAGCATGTATTGCATGACATAATATCAACACTCAACATGTCCTGGGTTGTATCGGGCACTATAATATATATATTACAACACAACTAACATTTTTTTTTAAAAGGCAAATTAGAACGCGTGCAAGTGGTTGAGAAAATGAGATCGTTGGGTCAAATGTTTATTTCTTAGCGTAAACCTAAAGTGAAATGTGAATTGGGTCACAATTAGTATGGAAATGTTGTAAGCAAGGAGGAAAAAATTGTTTCCATAATTCCAACCAAATCAAGGATAACGGTAATAATAACAACTTACTCCTAAGAAACAATCACACAAGTAATATAAGAGCAAGAAACCAAATAAATTCCGTAACATCTATGCAATAATCAACTGCAAATGTGAGTGCCCAATATTATACCTAACTCTTTTATGAGGCTTAATTGTTCTATTTTTCCTGTGCATTTATTGGTCATTTTTGGATTGGTTTAATTGTGATTAAAATGGCCAGTTATGTGATAAAGTATTTGGGATGAGCTTATTGGGAGGAATATTGTGTTTTAATTTGTAGTTAATTTCCTTTTCATTGTTAGAGCAAGGATTGAAGATTGGATTTACATTTTCACCATCAAATAGATAATAAATCAATTCTATTTCTTTGCTATTTTCTTATTTGTCTTTTATATTTGGATCTTAATTATATTTTGTGTATGTTATGGATTTCCTTTTTGATCTTGAATTGATTGTTATTTTTCTTGTGATCATATATATTGAGTGAGTAATCCCCTTTTAGAGGGAGATAAGGAGGTAGATTAGGTTTATTGAAATGTAACCTTAAATTGGTTGAATATGGGAGATGAGATTTGACTTTGATGAAGTTGATTTACATGATTGAGTTTTGATTAGGAAGTAATTGCCTAATCTAAACTCAAAGGGTTAATTAACCTTCACCTTGGAGAAAAGGGAAGTATGGGATGTCAAGGCCAAGGTGTTTGATGGAATGCCATGAGTAATGAGAACGTCCTTGCGTATTCTAAGTGTGTAGAAATAATACATTGTAACCGAGTCAGTAAAACTCAAAAAAAAAAAAAAGTGTGTGGAACGACTTTGAGAAAGGCTTCCTCCCAATTAAAATTGAAGGCATTTATCAAGCCAATTGACTCTTTCCTTTATTCCCAGTTGGATTGCATTACCTAGACCAAATGCTAGTCAGGTCAGGAATAATGAAAGACCGATTTATAATATTATTGAGAGAGTACGTAAAAAGGAATTTTAATATATTTAGAATGACTAAAATTTGTGTGAGACCGTCTCACTGATTTTTATACATGTGAATATGTGATGCATCGGGTCAAGATGAAATATAATACTTATACTAGCAAATTAAATGTAATACTAAATCATTAATAAAGTATTATATTCATCTTGACACGACTCGTCTCACAGATAAAGACCCGTTAAACGGTCTCCCAAAAGTGTAAAATATTTATTAGAATATATGGAGTTTTTTTTTTTTTTTTTAATGAATATGGAGTTCTAATAAAGCATACCCTCCAAATTTGACACTCATGCAATGAACAAAGTAACTCTGACAATAAATGCAAAGGTGTGGATGGAAATTTTGCCAGACATGTCAAATTTATAACACCCTCCATCCCCCCACTCTGTGTCAAGATACTATGCTCTATAAAAAATTGTAAATTTTCGTCCATTCAAAAACAGACGTAGTTTTAAAAGAGCGAGAAATGAATAATGTGTGAGTTTTTTTGTGAGATTATCTCATAAATAAACTATTTATGAAACTGGTCGAGTTAAAATGGAATGTAATACTTATATTAAAAAAATATATAATATTAATTCAGAATAAATTATATTGTTTGTTACTTATAAGGAAAAATTTAATACTTTTTGAAAAAAATAGTAATACTTTTAAATTAAAATGTAATATTTAAGGGTAAAATAATTATTATGAGAAAAAAATATAATAATAATTATAGATAATTTGATTGATGGTTACTTATGAGAAAATGTATAATATTAATAAGAAAAAATACATTTAAATCAAAATGTACGAGTTGAAAAGTAATTTATGAAAAAATTTATAATACTTATAAGGAAAATTGTAATACTTATGAGTAAAAATAATGTATTCCATAATACTTATGAAAACCCGGATGGACCCATCTCACAAATTCTCATTTGGAGATTTTGCCAAGAATAATTATTAATTAAAAGGTTATAACCAACAGTACGAAGGTGAAAAGCTTGCATTGATGTTAATCCCACCCAAGCTTGCTATTTGTACATATGAATCTGAAGTTCAGAAGTTGGAATATATATTGCTATTTGTTGATGTTAATCTGAAGTTGGAATACTATGGATAACTTGTTGGAGCAGAATGGGACAAATTCACACTTAGCTCTTATGCTAAAAGTGATTCTCAACCACTTTATTCTTCTTTTTGCATGGCCTATCACAATGAGCCAGTTAGTAACAACTTTCAGATAAATATCGATCATTATTGATGCCAGGCATATAAGAAAAGAATTTGGTTCCTTCAAGATAGGAAAAGCATATATAAAGAATCCAAATATAGAACAGGAAAATGACCAGTGAATTGAAAAATCTCATATAATATCACCTTATAGACTAAACTTGACCATGACTAATATGATAACAACACTTCAATTCAACAACATAATATAATAGAAAATGACACTTTTCCCTCTGAATTATATACTTATAGCACTTCCCCCAGTACTCCTGGATCCACATTAGCGGAACTAGCACGACGAACAATGCTCGACACTCTGTCAAGCAATCCCTTCTAATTATCTAAGAAGCCCATTTTTCCCTGTATAAACAATCCAGCTCAATACCCTTTCACCGTCTTCTCACGCGCCCTTACAAAACAATTACTACGAGAGCCCCTCAATTATTTTAAAAGTATCAATTTTTTTTTCACTTTTATGTTAAATGAACATTTTTACTATTAAAAATAAAGGCAAAACGTGTATTTCATTTATTTTTCTTTTCCAACAAATTATTGCTTATACGTGGGAATCATAATAAATGTGAAAAAAAAAAAAGCAGACATCATTTATAAATATTATAGTTATAATTTTAAGCTAATGCTAGTAACATTAATATTATAAGTATAATTAATCAGCATTAATGAATTATTTGTGTTTAAGTCTAATTTTGTTAGTAGCATTAGCTTATAATTATAATTATAATATATGTAAATAGTGGTTTTTCCTTTTCGCATTTATTCTACTTTTTCGACATAAACATTAATTTGTTAGAAAAGAAAAACAAATGAAATACTTATTTTTAAAGGTAAAAATGTCGTCCATTTCACAAAAAAAAAAATTCTCACTTTTAAGATAATTGTGGAGCTAATGTAGATACATGAATAGTTCAGAGGGAAAAAGTGCTAAAGCATATAATTCATAGTGGAAAAAAGTGGTAGTTATGTTTCACATAATATATATAATGTTATTATTTTTTTTTAGACCTCAATGTGTCTTGATCGAGTAGAACGTTAACGTAGCATAATATAATATTATAATTTACACTTAAGTGTGAGAATAGAATATTGTCTACCTAGCTAGTGTTCCTCACTCTTTAAATAGAGAAGTAGCTTCTTATCATCATCCAAACAAGAAAGAAATAAACAACTTTCTTAAAGAAGAAATACTAATTTTGATATATATATTTCTGGCCTATTGATTGATCATATCAATGGGTTTATCCGATAATGGCAAACTGGGGCATGATGATGAGTATCCATATGAAGACCATATGCGAAGCCAACCGGCGTTCATGGTTAATGGTGGGCAAAGGAAAAGCTCCATCATGAGCTATCCTAACGCCGATGGCTTAAACAACTATGTAGTGAAGACCCAAAGGGTTGTTGAGGTTGTGAGGCCTGTGGTCACGCGTCGAGTTCTTGTCAATGGTAAGCCCGTGAGGGAGGAACGAATTGTTGGTGGCTATGAAGATGGTAATGGCGGCCTCAAGGAGAATCTTGATAGCCTTGGGAAAGTTAAAGATTTCTTCAACCAAGTTCAGATGGAGGCCAGCTTGCCAGGTGATCCAATTCTTAGCCGTGGAGGTCACAACTTGGGAGCCAACATTAATTGGTCGTCTAGCCAAAATGGTGCACCGGGTCGTGGCAATTGGGGTAGTAGGGGTTCTTGGATGAGCCATGATGAGTCTCCTCCTAGGCACAACAATGGGCATTTTGAGGTCCATAATCGTCCGAATTGGGGTAGCAGGGCTTCTTGGATGAGCCGTGATGACTCTCCCCCAAGGCACAATGGTCGTCCCAATGGAGGTACTAGGTCTACTTACACAATCTATGATGATTCCCCTCCTAGATACCATCAACGTAATGAGTTGAGTCGTCCGAGCTTGGATACTAAGCCTAATTGGCCTAGTCGAAGTCAGTCTCCCCCTATGATGCAATCTAGGTTGGTTAGCTATCCCAACTCTGGTACTAGACCCAAGTGGCCAGGTAGTCGAGATGACTCTCCACCGAGAGTTATGGCTCATCCAAACTCAGGTGCTAGGCCAAATTGGCCAATTCGAAGTGATTCTCCACCCAGAGCTATGGAGTATTATGAGTTGCACGACAACTCTAATACTAGGCCTAATTTGGCAAAAGCTCGAGATAACTCTCCACCTAGAGCTATGGAGTATTATGAGTCTCACCCCAACTCTAATACTAGACCTAATCGGGCAAAACCTCGAGATGATTCCCCACCCAACCCAATTGTGAATCATTTGATGCCTCGTACGAACTCAGGTGCCAATAAGCCTAATTGGTCTAGTAAGCGAGATTACTCTCCACCTAGATCCATGATGCATTCAGAATTAAACCCTCCAAATTTAGGTACTAGGCCAAATTGGGTTATTCAAGATGAATCTCCACCTAGAATCTATGAGTACTATGAGTCATCCCATCCCAAGTCTAATGCTAGGCCTAATTGGACAAAAGCTCGAGATGATTCTCCACCCAAATCAATGGTGCAGCAACCGATGGCTCATCCAAACTCAGATACTAGTAAGCCTAATTGGCCTAGTAATCATGATTACTCTCCACCAAAATCCACAGTGCATCCTAAATTAAGCCGCCCAGCAGATTCAAATACTATGCCAAATTGGTTCCTCCATGGTGCCACCGGAGACAAGTCAAGTACTTTGCCTACTGATTCTCCACCTAAATATGTAGAGAAGGGGAAGGACCAGAGAAATACCAGCCCACTGCACAGCAAGCTTGAGAAAGTAAACATTCATGACAATAGAGGATCAAGCCCAATCCCAAACAAGATGAATGCTGGTTCCAATAAGGAGACTACACAGCAAGTTAGGGAGTCTGATCAGAGGCCTAATTGGCCTAACAGGAAAAGCCAAGAAGGCAAAGAAGAACATGAGAAGCCTAAATCCAATGAAGGAGGGCACATCAAGAAAGGCAATGAAGAAGAGGTTCATGGTTTGGCTAATCCAAAGAGTGTAGCAGTTGAGGCCACAACACGTATAAGCTCGACTCAAGAGATCCCCAAAAAATTCGAGGATTCCTTCAAGAAACCAAGCAACAATCTGCAGCATGATAATCTAGATGATGGAAATGGCAACTCCAAGAAGAGTAGCAGCATAACACCAAGCTCATACACCAAGGCCGATTTCAATGGACGATGGTACAAACAGCCCGGTTCCACTCTTACAAGCGCCACGAGCAATGTGGACGATCTGATGAAAGTCATTGAGGAAGCTAAAAGAACAGGGGGATATCCTGCTGCATCAGAGAAGCCACACTGGAGTGAAATCACCCCTATTCCTCCCCAAGGAGTGCGCGTTAGCGGACCACAATGGAACGAAATCACTCCAAATCCTCCAGTAATTGACAGTATGGAAGCAAAGAGGCGATATACTACCGGGTATCCACAGCCAGTTGTTGCAGCAGCACCTATGGGATTTTATGGAGCTCTTAGTAGTGAAGATGCTGTGAGGAGATACGGTGGCACCTTCCTACCTAACTAAGGAAAACTTGCCCACATCCAATTGCTGGCAAGTCATGTGACTGTGTTATCTCACTTATTTGATAGTTTATAGCTACTAATATGGCACTAGTTGCATAAGAAAATTAAACCAAAAATTGTGTGTAAATCTGTGCTAAGATGTTTTACTATTTGAGTAATTGATAAATACTGTGTGATGCTTGAATAAATGTAATGTATAAATGTATTTGCTCTTTCAGCTGGGAAACCATAGGAAATTCTGTAACCCGGTAAACAGTGTGGGGTTTAAAATGACCAAACGCCATCTGTAGGGAATCTAACCCACGACCACGTGGTTAAAAGCCACACAATCTACCACTAAGCTAAGACGGCTGCTGGTTTTGTTGGTTTATTAGACAATTAGTAACAACAATATTTGTAAGAACCTTATCAATAATTAATCTTAAGCAAAATTTTATGAGAGAGATTCTCACGAGTCTCAATAATTAATCTAATATACTCCTTATTTACTACGTATCGTTTGTATCAAATCATATATGTGCGTGTGTGCGCACGCACGCACGCGTGTGTGTATTTGAGAGAGAGAAAGAGTACACATGAGAGGAGAAGGAATTAATTAGAGCCACCCATCTAGAAAGATCTAATGAATTACAAACAATTATTTAGAAAAAAAAAAGCTGTGATATTTTTGTAATGATAGCGTTAGGTTAACTTTATACTGTTGCTTGGTGTACTTTATTGTTGCTAGGTGCACTTTAAAGTAGTGTTGCAAAATTCCCGCCTAGGCGCCGATTAATCCCATCTGGGCACTAGACGCTGGTCGACCGCCTAACGTATCACCTTAAATGGTGGTCTAGGTGGCTGGCTAACTAGGCAATTGCCTAGGCCGCCTAAGCTCCGCCTAGGCCTCCTAGGTGCCGACTAGACCTCCTAGGCACCGACTAGGACGCCTAGTCAGCAAATTAACTATTGTTCTTCTTTTTTAATGGGTTATTTCACTCAAAACAACATCGTTTTGAGCGAAATAACCTTAAATTGTACAAACACTAGATATTTTCTAGGTTAATATTTAATATTTTAGTATTACCTATTAAAGTATTATATAATTTATAATTATTAGTCTTTAAAAAATTAAAAATGCTTAAACAAATTTTGAAAAAATAAAAAATAAAATAAAAAATACACTGGCGCCTAGGCGTCGATTAATCACTGCTTAGGCGTCGTAGGCGCTAGGCGCTTCCCGAGCGCCTGTGGAGCGCCTAGTCATTTTTTCAACCATGCTTTAAAGCAAACCATAACTACTAAAATCTAAAGTGAACTTTTAAATCAAATTATAAAAGCTAAACCCTAAATCAAAAAAAAAAAAAAAACTATACCATAAAAACGGTAGACAATTTCACTACACCTATACGTATCACGATATGCACTCTATGGTATAGCTAAGTGAACTTTATAGTGTTGTTACTTGCACTTAAAGTTCAAGTTATTTACGAAAACGTTACTACGTTTTTCCATCTCCCTACTTTAAAGCTGGTCATTACATCTTTCTAGATGAAAGTTTCTAGTGGGTTTATAGTTTTCCTTTAAATCTCCTTCAGAAAAAGCAAGAAGGTTCAAGATTTAATCTTACGGGATACAAGATAGAAGAATGAAGTTCTTAAGTTGTTTTGTTTAAGAATTTCATGTAGAACTATAAGACTGTGAAATATCTTGGTGTACTACAAGTTTATTACCTATCTTGTATATGAATTGCATCTCTCTTTCAGATGTCTCTCCAAAATATTTATACGAAATATTTTAACTATTATGAGATGTTACATGAAAGTTGCCGGCATTTTAAAACTCCAACTCTCACAAGATATATTTTATATATATATATATATATATATATATATATATATATATATATATATATATATATATATATATTTGCTTAAAACCATGTCACCATGTAAAGTAATAAATAATAATATATATATCACATTTCATGCATGAGCCAAACAAAACCAACGAAAACATGAATTAGACCAACTTATGAACTCAGCCAATAACAATTCGGCTATATTCATGCTTCGGCCACGAAGGCTTCAAAGGTTAACCCAACTTCCCTAAGTCAACTGTACAAAATTAACTGATCAGAAATTAATTTTTCACAAGTTAATTTTTCAATTCCAGAACTGAGTACTTTTCGGTTCTAACCTTTCACAAATTCATATTTCCCAATTTACACTACTACAGAAAACACCTTTAGCGTCGGTTTTTTAGCACTGTAAAAACTGACGCCGTATGTATTTTCTATTTTTTAAAATAAATAAACGACGTCGGTTATTAAGGATAACTGACATCGTTTATTATTTAAAAAAATACGATAATAATAATAATAATAATAATAATAATAATAATAATAATAAACAACGTCGGTTTTTAAGAAAAAAAACCGACGTCGTTTATGATTAAAAAAAATAAATTACATACGGCGTCGATTATACGAAGTAACCAACGCGGCAACGCCGTAAGTGTTTTTTTTGAAAATAATATACGTCGACGTTGTTTATTTTATTTTATTTTTAATAATTAAATATATTTTACGAATCCACCTAAAACCTGTGCATGCAGTAATATTTACAATTCACACATCAAGTTTCAGAACCTGTGCAACAAATTAACATTTATAATCTCACAATTGATCAAACTAATAATTTCTCAATTAATCAAACTAATAAACATCACAATTAATCAAACTAATAAATTCTCAATTAATCAAACTAATAAACATCTCAATTAATCAAACTATATAAATATCCAATCCTCCTCTATTTATATAGTAAAAATTAATATTGTACCAAAATAAATCCAAATTAAAACTCATGTATAAATGAAAATTGAACTTCCATATAGTATTATACGCGATACATCAATTCGGATTGCAGTGATGGACGAACCTTGAATCACCCAGTCTCTTTGAAGAAATGTAGGTATAACACACACAAGTTTTACAGTCATTACAATTCCAAGTAACTTGACACTATCACGACCATGCGTCCGTATCCATTAATGAGCACGTACCAAGTAAAGCCCAAACTTGTTGAAGCGGCCACACTTCATGCTCATAGATGCTAATCTTTTATATCATGCACTGCTGCATTTTTTCAAAAGATTAGTTAAGAGTAAAAACTCATCCCTACTTCAATGCAGACCCAAGCATCACATTTCCTGAGATACAATTTTAATTTAAACTTTTTGTCACATTGCAAATCACAAAATGAAGTATTCATCTATATGAAACTAATACACAGAGCACATTATTGTTAAATTAAACAGCGTAGGATGATATAGGAAACGGAGAGAGAATCATAAAAATGCACATGATATGCGCATTATGACCCATATGATTGTGTGACCCGACTCGTCTCACAGATAGAGATCCATGAGACGGTTTCACACAAGTTTTTGACTTATTTTAATGACACTTTAGGTCATTTGACAATATATGTTATTGAATGGCTCTGAATTTTAGTTTCATTTTCCACACACTATTTTCATTATAGCAATACTAAAGTATCATTTTAATCATACTATAGTTTAATTTAACAATAATGTGCTCTGTGTATTAGTTTCATTTTCCACACACTTGTTTCATTATAGTAACACTAAACTATAATTTTAATTTTACTATAATTTTATTCGATGATCATGATTCACACCACGATGGTACACCGTATAACAATTGGCTTATAACCAAACAAGGGCAAAATCAAAGTATTATCACCTCTTCTTTTATTGAAGTAATATTACAAAGAAGACTATTAATATTATTTTCAATATTCTTGATCACCAACTAAAGGCAGCTGCAGTTGGTGAAGATTGGACAAAAGTGATTCAAACTACTCGTACGTGAAAATATATAGGTTTCAACAGAATAACTTTTTTTTTTTTTTTTTTGACAAAAACATAACTTAGGATGCTACGAACTCCTTTATCGCAATACACAATTCTTTAGCTTTCAATGGATCAGCAAACTCAAGACCATGATACCCACCCTCAATAATCCTGCCCACCACTTCCACACCTGCGTCTCGCAAAGCATTCAAAACCTCAGCTTGACGGTCAACCAATGGATCCCCACCGCAAGCCGACACCATAATCTTCAACCCCAGAGCTTTCACTTGATCAAACATGCCGGGATTTGACCGGATCTCCACCATCGCGTTGCAGTAAACGTGATCTCGGTCAGCGCCAACCGGAAGTGCCGCCTCCCACATCAGCTCATTTAGGCGCAAAGGAAATAGCTTGTCATCCACCGATCTTAGCTCCGATACAGTCTTCTCTTTCCCTCCGAAATATGGGTGGTGTAATATCAGCCCTCCTATCTCTAATGGCTTCAGCTCCGTACTAATCGATGATGCGCTTAGACCCACGCGGTAGGCTATGTTCCCACCGGCGCTTGTGCCCATCAGAAAACATCTAGAAAAGTCAACGTATTTTGTGAGCCACTCATCGTCGCTGTTCTTTATCCAATACAGCGCTTCCATACAATCATCGTAGGCCGCCGGCAACCGGTGCTCCGGCGCGCGGCGGTACCCGACGGAGATTACCACCGCAGATGTTTCAGTGGCGATATGGCGATAAAAATCTTGAAAGCCTGGCCTGTCCACTTTACACACCACGAATCCTCCACCATGAAAGTAGACTATGAGAGGCAGCTTGGATAGAGGCTGAGAATCAACAGCTTTTCTGGGTAACATAATTCGAGCCCAAGTGCTTTTGGATTGGTTGATGGAGATGTCCTTGGCGAGGACTAAGGAAGGATCAACGGCGGATGTTGGCTCGACACCAGAACGAAGTTCCCGTTGACGTGTGATTGAACCATCTGGGTTGCATTCAAAGCCTAGCATGCCATAGAACTCAACATCTTTGGGATCCATGGGTACAATTTGATGTGTGGAAATTGGCTAAGTTTAATGCAAGATGTTGGACTTCATATATGGCTATCTGTGTATATATAGGTATTGTTCAATTATCTAGCTTTTACGATTTTTAATTTACAATTAAAAATTCAATGTTTTGCTTTAATTTAATGAAGTTTCAGATAGGATTAAAATATGTTGAAGTGCAAATTGTATATCAGGCGGCTAAGACTAGTCCAACATATGTTCCTATCATTCTAGAAGTATTTGACAAGTTTGAGGAGTATGCATAGAATTTATCTACAGTACTTTTTTTTTGGTTTGATATTTCAATATTATTATTACAATTTCTTTCTGAATTTGTTTGATATTTCAATATTATTATTACAATTTCTTTCTGAATTTAGGGATAGCATCAATGAGATGTATAGTGCCAAAGATCTTGTGGTCAAGTGGCAACCGGTGTCCCGGTTAACACTCCCACATGGATGATGGGAGTGGGTTTGAGCCTCAGTGGAGGCAACTGTTAACTCGTTGTACTTCAGTAGGTTGAGAAAGTAGCCAATTCTTGACAGAGATACTACATTATAACAGAGTCAGTAGTACTCAAAAAAAAAATTAATTTACAAATAGTGATAAGTTTCAATTCCATCCCCAATCATAATAAAGTGAAGGGCTTTACATATAGTTTCAATTCCATCCCAATCATTATAAAGTGAAGGGCGGCTATACATATCTAAAAAGTGAGAATTGATAAGTGTGAATGTGCTTAGATGGCATGTAGTGACTATCCCATGTAAGAGATGATGAGATCAAGCATTAGTAGAGGCGAAACAGATACTACAATGTCATTTATTTATGTTTGTTTTTCCGTTACATTTTTTGTTAGTGTTTAAGTATTGTTTTCCCGTTACATTTTTTGTGAGTGAAGATCTTGTGGAACAGTCATTGAGTGAAGATTTGGCGGAACAGACAGTGCATCACGTGAGTTTTTGGAAATTAGAAGTTGGATTTCACAGCCTTTTAACGCAGATGGAACAGTTACCATATTGATGAAGTCAAAATTGCCAAAAAAGAAGAATGACAAAGTAATCTTTGTCTACAAGCTACTACTTAGTTTTCCCAGAGTGTCTTGCACAACGCTACACTCAAACAAGGATTTCACAGCTCCTTGCTATTCTCCCACTTTGTACACTCAGTAGAGATGTTTTTACATGAAATAAAAATTTCTTTTCTAAGACTTGAATCTCTCGTGTATAGCTCAATAACTCAGCACTCTTGAATAATTTTCGTTGTAGGTCAGTTACCGTCACGTTTGTTGTCACCGTGCTTGTCTTCAAGACTTCTTGGGCTTTTTATAACTCAAAGAATTATTTGTCCGTTGTGAATATTCAGAATTTGAACGTTCACTTCATCTGATGGGTCATGCCAATTTGATCTGATGAGCATGCCTCTTGATTTGCTAGCCTTGCCAACTTGATCTGATTGCTTTACTAATTTGATCTGCAACATTTAATGCCTTTGATTGATCTGCATATTTGCTCACAAAGTCTTCTAATCCGGCTTGATTGATCTTTGAAACTTGTAGCCTCCAATTTTTTACCTTGACATTGTTGCAATCTTAATTTGATCTTGGCAAGCTGATATTTCAAAAATATTTTCCGGTGATTCGACTTTCATCAAAAATAAGTGTAAGATGTTGGAAAAATGGCTGAGCTCTTGGATCCTACGGTATTTGCCAAGTTCTGCCTGCTAGACCCATAGGTATAATGCTCAAGTTTCTAACCAATGTTCCATATTAACTCATTAGTTAATATCACCAAAATAATGTATTTATTCTCTCTTTGCTTGTGGTAGCGTATGGTGTAGCTTTAGTCTTTCCAAACTTCCTCCCCTTTGACTTCCTTTGACTTTGACTCCCCAACATACACGACAACCTCCTCCCTTCTTTAAATATTAAGCTTAAAAATAAATAAGCTTAATTGAACTTGTGCCTTCTTGCATAGATGATCTGGGTCTTTGTCATTCCATCACTTGCTCTCATTTGTTTAAGTGGAAGCAAACGATATACAAGTCTCATGACATAATGAACTTTATGATACAATAATTCAAACCATTTTATGCCACGATTTGACTTTCGGGTCAATTAGTTACACTCTAAAAATAAAAATAGGGGATTTCTAAAATTACCATTTAGCTCATCAAAACTATTACAATTTTATTCCTAACAAACTGCAAATAACTGAGTTTATTGGATTCCTAAACACTTAAAATTGATACTGAAAAAGTGAAACATATAATGCAAACCACCCCATCGCCATTACACGGCCATCATCGACATTCACCGTGAAAAACCCTACCCCCTGCATGAACAAGAACGGTGAAGTTTTTTTTTTTTTTTTTTTTTTTTTAAAACCTTCAGTTGTGCGAGAAAACGAAGCCCTACGCTTAGACCGTCTCAGACCGGAATCCTCCATATCAATAGATGATGCCGTCGGTGAAGGAATCCGAGAACAAAAAAACCGCAATGCAGCGTCGCCAAAGTAGAGAGTCGCCGGTTGTTGCTGACAAACGGAAGACTAATGAACTGAAACAGGAGAGAGAATCGACGGCTGCTGCTCACGAACGGTCAGAACCTGGAGATTTCAATGCTTCACGAACAGGGAGAAACGAGAACAAAAGGAAACAAAAAAATAAACGGATGGATGATACTGAAGAGGCGTACGTGTGCAATAGGCCGGTAATAAATCACGTGGGAATCAAGGTAATTGTATCAAATCACAATCCTTCCCAAAATCTACACACATTAAAACATAAGTAAAACTACTAAAATATCCCTACAATTAACTAATAAAAACAAGTGCCATTCTCCATTTGATCTAAATCGTTAAAATATAAGATTTAATAGACAGGATACGAACACAGGATTTTACATAATCAAGTGATCTCATATGGATATGATATATATTGGAGCAACATTTTTGTGCATTCAAGTATTTTCAAATGCATAATTATGAGTAAATGTTTATTACATCTTTTGCATTCTTTTAAATATATAATGGGCGAAAATAGGTTCCAACTTCCAACTAACAGAACAAATTAGGATGCTACGAACTCCTTTATCGCAATACACAAGTCTTTAGCTTTCAATGGATCAGCAATCTCAAGGCCATGATAGCCTCCCTCAATAATCCTGCCCACCACTTCCACACCTGCGTCTCGCAACGCATTCAAAACCTCAACTTGACGGTCAACCAATGGATCCCCACCGCAACCCCACACCAGAATCTTCAACCCCAGAGCTTTCACCTGATCAAACATGCCGGGATTTGACCGGATCTCCACCATCGCATTGCAGTAAACGTGATCTCGGTCAGCGCCGGCCGGAAGTGCCGTCTCCCACATCAGATCAATTTGGCGCAAAGAAAATAGCTTGTCATCAACCGATCTTAGTTCCGATCCGGTCCTCTCTTTCCCTCCGAAATATGGGTGGTGTAATATCAGCCCTCTTATCTCTAATGGCTTCAGCTCCGTACTAATCGATGATGCGCTGAGACCCACCCGGTACGCTATGTTGCCACCGGCGCTTGTGCCCATCAGAAAACATCTAGAAAAGTCAGCGTATTTTGTGAGCCACTCATCGTCGCTGTTCTTTATCCAATACAGCGCTTCCATACAATCATCGTAGGCCGCCGGCAACCGGTGCTCCGGCGCGCGGCGGTACTCAACGGAGACTACCACCGCTGATACTTCAGTGGCGATATGGCGATAAAAATCTTGAAAGTAAGGCGTGTCCACTTTACTCACGATAAATCCTCCACCATGAAAGTAGACTATGAGAGGCAGCTTGGATAGAGGCTGAGAATCAACAGCTTTTCTGGGTAACATAATTCGAGCCCAAGTGGTTTTGGATTGGTTGATGGAGATGTCCTTGGCGAGGACTAAAGAAGGATCAACGGCGGGTGTTAGCTCGAAGGTAGAATGAAGTTCCCGTTGACGTGTTACTGAACCGTCTGGGTTGCATTCAAAGCCTAACATGTCATAAATCTCAACATCTTTGGGATCCATGGGTACAATTTGATATGTGGAAATTGGCTAAGTTTAACACAAGATATTGTTGGACTTCATATATATGGCTATCTGTGTATATATAGGTTCTGTTTTCTTTTACGATTTTTAAATTACGTCCACTTAATCTCCAACTGAAAATTCAATTTGTTGCTTCTGTGAAGTTTCAGAGAGGATTAAAAGTACAAATTGTATATCAGAAGGCGGCTAGGAATAATCCAACATACTGTTCCTATCATTCTAGAAGTATTTGTGCCTTTGAGTGAATGAGTGCAATAGTTTGGCCTTGGGGTGCACATTCTGTACTTTCAAGTGCAAAATTTTGTGATTTGCATAATTATGTACCTATGTTTATTACATCTTTTGTCTTCTTTTCAGTAACATATAACTAAATTTCTAATGAAATTTTTGATATTTATAAATGATTTGTAAGGATAATTGTTTGAATAACACTTAAAGTTTGATAAAACATAAGTTTTGCTTTCAAAAAAAAAAAACACTTAATTTTGATAACTTCCCTTTTTGATACCATAAATTACATCGATTGCACATCTTTAATTTTTACATTTAAGTGTACATTTTTGTGTCTTCAAGTGCACAATTATGAGCCAATATTTGTTATATCTTTTGCATTCTTTTCAACAACATATAATAACTAACTTTCTAATGGGAATTTGTGAGATTTACAAAACTATTTGTAAGGGTAATTGCTTCAATAACAGTTAAGTTGAATAACTTCTCTTTTTGGTACCATAAATTACTTCGATTGCAAAATTTGGCCTTCAAGTGCACATTTTTGTGACTTCATGTGCACGTTTTTATGCTTTCACGTGCATAATTTTTGTTAATTCGAAGTGTAATTAATTTTTTTAAAGAATAGTAGATCTAGACGAAATTAATGACTGAAATTTGTGCGCATTTTTCACCTGGAAAGTCCTTCGCACCTTATCTTGAACCTATATATGTGTGTGCGCGCGCATAAACATATATTAGGAATAGGAAATATTAGACTCAATATAATATTCCTAGGATATTATGGATTAGGAAACTATAATATCTCTAAAATAATATTTGTAAAATATTCTCAAAATAATTTGGGCCGCATAAAATAATTTTATAATAGGCTAGCATAATTTTTAATCATATAATAAAATAATTTTGAAAGGTATTAATGTCAAAATAATATTAGCATGTGCAGTGTCACAACAGATATAAAAGCAAGATTTATCAATATTCTCGAAGAAATCACTAACTTAGGCAAGGAGATAAGTCAAAAGGAAATTTTCTTAAAACTTTTAAGAAGACTACCATCAAGCTATATGCTAGGACATAAAGGTCACAACAATGAGAGAACATATAGATATCAAAGCACTACTCCCTCTGTTCCATTTTACCTGTCATATTTACTATTCATTGGTCAAAAAAATCTTTCTTCATTGCTTATTTTCTTTAGTAATTTTTTATTATTTTAAAATTTAATTTTTTGTGTTTAATAGTACTTTTAATGTAGTTTATAAATATATAAATTTTATATATTAATGCCAAATTTAATATTATGAAAAATTGGATTGAAAATAACTTCAGTCAAGCTTCGTTAAACGAATAAGACAACCAAAATGGGACGGAGGTAGTATAAAAGAACAAAATTTTAAGCCCACCATTGTGAAAGATGTTATTATTATGTGCAACAAGGTTAAAAAGGTAAATTACCTACACTATTCAGTGAAAATGGTTGTACTTTTATGTGATTTTACTTTCACTTTTTTACTTGCACGCTTGTACCAGTTACTTGCACTTTTATGTGATTTTACTTGCACTTTTTTACTTGCACGCTTGCACCAGTAACTTGCACTTTTAACACATGTTACTTGCACCAAAGTTTGAGTTATTTACGAAAATGTCACCGCGTTTTTTTAAATACATCTAATCCATTATATCTAGACATGTGGACGGCTGCGATTGGTTCTCAGTTCTTTCTTGGGCATTCTTTCTTACTTGTGAATTTTTCACATTTCACTTTTCGATGTGTGGCTCCAATTCTACCGGAAGGTGAAATTATAAATATAATACCATCTTTTGATAAAATTACTTCAATCCACCAAAAAGATTAAACTCCACTTTTTGGTGGCTCCAATACCACCGGAAGGTGTAATGATATATAATTCCACCTTTAGTGGGAATTGCTTCAATCCACCGAAAAGTGGATTTTTCACTTTTGGTGGTGTGGCATCACTCTAATTCTACATGAGGTGATTGAAACAAAAAATTTCATTACAAATGCACCATTCTCATTTTGTTCTCTAGTAGATAAAATTTGATATTTCCAAACAAAAAAATGGCACACGGACCCCTCTTGAAAAGTTTCAAACACATTACTAAATTGATCATTCCAAAAATTACACCAATAATGTAAAAATAATATACATATTCTCACACAGTGTTGCAAAAATTCTGCCTAGGCGCCAATTAATCCCTGCCTAGGCGCTAGTCGCTGGTCGACCACCTAGCGTATCACCTTAAATAGCGATCTAGGCGCCTGGCCAGCTAGGTGACCGCCTAATCTCCACCTAGATAGCCTAAGCACCGCCTAGGCCGCTTAGGCATTGACCGCCTAGGTCTCATAGACGCCGACTAGACCTCCTAGGCAACGACTAGGCAGTCTAGTTGGCCGATTAACTATTGTTCATTTTTACTGGGTTATTTCACTCAAAACAACATCGTTTTGAGCGAAATAATCTTAAATTGTACAAACTCTAGATATTTTTTAGGTTAATATTTTAGTATTAACTATTAAAGTATTATATAATTTATAATTATTAGTCTTTAAACAATTAAAAATACTTAAACAAACTTTAAAAAAAAAAATACATTGGCGCCTAGACACCGATTAATCCCCGCCTAGGCGTCCTAGGCGCTACCCAAGCGCCCGAGGAGCGCCTAGCGTTTTTTTAAACCATGTTCTCACATTCCATCTATAACAACCAAAAAGTTTCCTCCTATGCAAAATTTTTCAAGTAAAATTCGATGGCCGTTTTAACACATTTTATGCAAAAAAAGTGACATTTACTTTTACCTGGTATTACAGGTCAATAATACGTAAATATGCCTTGATGAACTAAATTGACAATTTTTTGTACCTAATTGTAACTTTATAAAGTTTGAGGGCCTAATTGATTTTTCAGGTAGAGGTTGATAGCCTATTTGACACATTTTATGCAAAAAAAAAAAAAAAATGACATTTACATTTACTTGGTATTACAGGTCACTAACAGGTAATTATGCCTTGATGAACTAAATTGACATGTTTATGTACCTAATTGCAACTTTAAAAAGTTTGAAGGCTTAATTGATTTTTAAGGTAAAGTTCGATGGCATATTTGACACATTTTATGCAAAAAAAAAAAAAGTGACATTTGCATTTATCGGGTATTTGTGCCTTGATGAATTAAATTGACTTGTTTATGTACCTAATTGCAACTTTAAAAAGTTTGAGGGCCTAATTAATTTTTCAGGTAAAGTTCGATGGCCTTTTTGATACATTTTATGCAAAAAAAAAAAAAGAAAATAAATGATATTTATATTTAGCTGGTATTACAGGTCACTAACAGGTAATTATGCATTGATGAACTAAACTGATATGTTTATGCATTTAATTGCAAGTTTAAAAAGTTCGAGGGCCTAATTAATTTTTCAGGTAAAGTTTTTTGGCCTTTTTAACACATTTTATGAAAAAAAAAAAGTGACATTACATTTACTTGGTAATACAGGCCACTAATACGTAATTATGCATTGTTGAACAAAATTGACATTTTTATGTACCTAATTGCAACTTTAAAAAGTTTCTTCTTATTTGACCAATGATAGAATTATTATTATTATTATTAAATTTAAATAAATATTTATGAGACATAGAAAATAATAATGAACCATATCTAAAAACATAATAAGTTTCAATCCAGGTTATACTCCTGGTTTATGTCCGTTTTTTCCGTTAATTTTTGTTGTACCTTATGCTATAAAAGTTGTACTACATAATTTTTTGGACAAAAATGTCTCTACCGTTATAACTTCTGTTATCTTTTCACATTATAATTATCATGCACATGCACACACAATATTTTTCTTACATTCTTCAATGGTAAGTTTGAATTCATTTAGATTTTAATTAAATATTACCATAATTATATTTAGTAATTTATCATTTATATAATTCTTACTTCAATAATATTAATATGAATTCTACAATTATAAATAATATATATATATATATATATATATATATAGACACACATACATACACACACACTATTATTTTTAAAAAAATATTAATATTATAAATGAGCAATAACATAATGTATTTGCAATTGAATTGAGACAGGATTTTTAGATATCAATCTGTGAAAGTTGTTGAATTGAGATATTTGAAATCAAATATTATTTATATCCATAGAATATGAATTTATAAGGGATATATCTCTAATTAGAAGAAGACTACATTTAAACAAATTTTATTCATTTTCAAAGACAAAAAAAATTGTAATACAACGTTGAGTACGCACCCTTAAAATTACAGTGGAATATATCCATCACAATGAATTTGAATTTCTTGTGTTAATTTCAAATACATACACAACAAAAAATTACACTCGAATATCTATTAAACTTCGACAACTCAAAAAAAAAAGCGCATTATATTTATTTCAAAATGATTTACTAATTGGGTTTGAATATTGGGCACAAGTATTCGCGCAAAGCGCGTATAAAAAACTAGTAATAATAATAATTGTTATTCTAACATGTGTACCTAATGATGCATATTTGTGTTATACATTTTCTAACATTGTATGATGTATCATAGTAGTGTGGTTGCACTGACTACACGTTAAGCCACACTATTTGTATTTTCAAATACATAATTATGAGTCAATGTTTATTACATCTATTATCATCTTTTCAATAACATACCACCAGAGGAAAATATATAAGTTCCAACTAACAGAACAAATTAGGATGCTACGAACTTCTTTATCGCAATACACAATTCTTTAGCTTTCAATGGATCAGCAATCTCAAGGCCATGGTGGCCTCCCTCAATAATCCTGCCCACCACTTCCACGCCTGCGTCTCGCAACGCATTCAAAACCTCAACTTGGCGGTCAACCAATGGATCCCCACCGCAACCCGACACCAGAATCTTCAACCCCAGAGCTTTCACTTGATCAAACATGCGGGGATTTGAGCGGATCTCCACCATCGCATTGCAGTAAACGTGATCTCGGTCAGCGCCGGCCGGAAGTGCCGTCTCCCACATCAGATCATTTAGGCGCAAAGGAAATAGCTTGTCATCCACCGATTTCAGTTCCGACCCGGTCCTCTCTTTCCCTCCGAAATATGGGTGGTGTAATATCAGCCCTCTTATCTCTAATGGCTTCAGCTCCGTACAAATCGATGATGCGCTTAGACCCACCCGGTAGGCTATGTTGCCACCGGCGCTTGTGCCCATCAGAAAACATCTAGAAAAGTCAACGTATTTTGTGAGCCACTCATCGTCGCTGTTCTTTATCCAATACAGCGCTTCCATACAATCATCGTAGGCCGCCGGCAACCGGTGCTCCGGCGCGCGGCGGTACTCAACGGAGACTACCACCGCAGATACTTCAGTGGCGATATGTCGATAAAAATCTTGAAAGTTTGGCGTGTCCACTTTACACACCACGAATCCTCCACCGTGAAAATAGACTATGAGAGGCAGCTTGGATATAGGCTGAGAATCAACAACTTTTCTGGGTAAGATAATTCGAGCCCAAGTGGTTTTGGATTCATTGATGGAGATGTCTTTGGCGAGGACCAAGGAAGGGTCAACGGCGGATGTTGGCTCGAAGGTAGATGGAAGTTCCCGTTGACGTGTGATTGAACCATCTGGGTTGCATTCAAAGCCTAACATGCCATAGATCTCAACATCTTTGGGATCCATAGGTACAATTATTCCAAGTAGAGAAACTGGCTAAGTTTAAACACAAGATGTTGAACTCCAGTGATCTCCAGATAGATAAGGCTAGTGGGAATGAGCAATTGAGCATTGTCTTTATTACCAGTTTTAATTTACGTCCACGTCATCTATAATTAAAAATTCAATTTCTGGCTTCCATGAAGTTTCGTATAGAATTAATATATATATGGCAAAAACTTGTGTGAGACCGTCTCACCATGGGACGGGTCGGGTCGGTTCAATATGCAAATGTAAAACTTATATGCATAAATGCCATACTTATATGCTCAAATGTAATACTAATCAGGAATAAAATTTTTTTTTTACTTATTAGGCTAAATGTAATACTTTTAAAGGAAAATACAATACTTTTACATTTCGATTTAAAAGTATTACATTTTTTCCTCAAAAGTATTATATTTGCCCTTATAAGTGAGAGACACTTGTCAACATTACTTATTATAAAAAATGTATTACTTTTTCTCTTATAAGTAACAAAAATTGTATTTTTGATTAGTGTTATATTTGAGCATATAAGTGTGAGATTTGCACATATAAGTATGACATTGTATGGTGCTTTGACCCGATCCGACCCGTCTCACGAATAAGGATCCGTGAGACGGTTTCACACAAGTGTGACCCTATATATATATTTGGTGTTGACTGTATACCAGAATGTGCCATAGGACTAGTCCAACAAAATTGTTCCTCTCATTCTGGAACTATTTGACAAGTCTGATGAGCAGGTTGATTAATTTGATGGACGGTTGTGATCAATCATCACTTTTTATTGAAAAAAAAAAACACACACACACACACACATATATATAGACGGATTAGGTGGGAACCAATTGTTTATGAGAGAACTGAGAACCAATTGTAGCCGTTCATGTGTCCAGACCTAAGATGTTTTTTTTAAAGGCTGTGACATTTTTGTAAGTAATTGAACTTTGAAGTGCAAGTAAAATATTAAGTGCACTTAATGTTATCATTAGTTGCATCAAAAGTTATAATTAAGTGCACCAAATTATGTGCAGCAATGTTAAAAAGGTAAATTACTTGCACTATTAAGTGAAAATGGTTGCACTTTTAAGTGATTTTACTTGCACGCTTGCACGAGTTACTTGCACTTTTAACACATGTTTTTTGCACTAAAGTTTGAGTTATTTACGAAAATGTCACATCGTTTTTTTTTTAAATACATCTAATCCATTATATCTAGACATGTGGACTGCTGCGATTGGTTCTCAGTTCTTTCTTGGGCATTCGTTCTCACTTGTGAATTTTTCACTTTTCACTTTTCAGTGCATGGCTCCAATTCCACCGGAAGGTGAAATTATAAATATAATTCCATCTTTCGATAGAATTACTTCAATCCACCAAAAAGTTTAAACTCCACTTTTTTGTGGCTCCAATTCCACCGGAATGTGTAATTATATATAAGTCCACCTTTAGTGGGAATTGCTTCAATCCACCGAAAAGTGAATTTTTCACTTTTGGTGGTGTGGCGTCACTCAAATTCTACATAAGGTGATTAAAACAAAAATTTTCATTACAAATGCATTATTCTCATTTTGTTCTCTAGTAGATAAAATTTGATATTTCCAGACAAAAAAATGGCACGCGAACCCCTCTTGAAAAGTTTCAAACACATTTACTAAATTGATCATTTCAAAAATTACACCAATGTAAAAATAATATACATATTCTCACATTCCATTTATGACAACCAAAAAGTTTCCTCCTAGAATCGCAAGTTGTGCAAATTGGGGCTTTCAGTCCACAACGACAGTACATCACAGACTCATGTTCCAAGTTGTTTCACACACCTGGTGAAGTCTAAGATGAAGACAATTCAAATTAAGTAGACGAGCGAAGCTGATACGATTTTTAGAAGACGGAGCTGAAGAAAGAAATCGGAGATGGGTTTGAGAAAACAAAGCTGAAGAAAGAAATCTAAGATGAAGGACATATGGATAGGGTTTGCTTGGTTTTAATTTATAGTCTTAATAAATTTTATGTCAACAACCAATTTTAACAATTAAATTTCCAAGTCAGCTTATATATGCACGGGCAACCTGATGGAACTTGGAAAAAAATGATAAATTTAAGCATTTTAAGAAGTTTTTGTGTTAAATTAGCTCTTATTTTAGACTATAATAGGTTATTTGAGCACTTCTATGTAGTATATAGGCCTATTTGACCAGTCTGCCTTTTATTTTTATTCCTCAGCCTAACCAAACATTATAATATAAATTAGTTTTTTACATACATTGCGCGAATGAGATAATGTCCAATGTTTATTTTTAAATAAGTATTTTAAAGTATATCAATGCAAGATTATATAGGAGATGTTCATGCATATGTAATTGAATGTTGAATTTGTTTATTTAAATTGGTAATTCAAAGTTTATGAATGCAAGATAATATATAAGAGATTGATTATAATTGTCACTAAAATAAATGTTTGCGACTTTGTAGAAACACTAATCTAAATACTTAGTTTAAAAATGATAGTATAAATAAATACTACTCTTTCTTTTGAATTTCTCTAAGTCTTTTTAATTCTCTTCCAGGTAGCATTGTTATTATCTTTATCTTCAGTATTTTTTTTTAATTTACTTATTGGTAATGTGTCATGTGCATTTGAGTTATTGTGGTAGTATATAGAGGGCAACGTCATGCAATAAAATTATGATGTAGGAAGTTGTAGATTTGTTTCGTTGTGTTTGTATATATGACTAATTAAGATCTTAGTTGCACTATGAACTCTTGATCTTGCAAGCGCTTATTGATATTTGGCAATGGTAGTTTTCTCCCTACATACATGTTTCATGTGCTGTGAGATTTGTGTTGTACATTCTCAAGTGAAAGTATTAGACAAAATATTAATATTTATTATATTTGTAGAAGGTTAATGAGTAGTCATTTTGTTCCAGTTTCATAACATATTTATTTGATAGTAACAACAATAACTTTGCAGGTAGTCCGAATACTGATGCTGCAATATGTCTAGTTTCATCAACAGTTTCTACCTCCATTTTGCACATGTTATTTTGTAGTTTATATTTTTGGAATTAGTATGAATGAGTGTAGTACTTGTTTTTGTGTGTGCATGTGTGTGTGTGTGTGTGTTTTTTTTTTTGTAATTTTTTTTGTTGATTTAATACTAATCTTGTAGTACCCACTGCTGCCTTTCATCACAATGCATGCAGTTAAATAGTTTGCCACTTTGTGCATAAATATATTTAAACAGTGGCTACATCCTATATATCAATTATTTTTGTTGTAATTTGTCTTTAATCCAAGCAAGTTGATTGTAGAAAATAAAATGAATTGTAAATTTATAGTAGTTTTAATATATTTAAAGAACTGCACAATAAGTATTTTACATATAGGATTAATGAATTCTGCAACGGTAGCTATTTTTGAAAGTTCTTCATTTTCTGAATTTGAAAAATTGATTCCTACAACGTTGTAGTCTCAGCATCTTTTCAATGCATCAAGTGTGTCATAATGTTCTATTGCCTACATTGACATTTTTCATAATTAGTTTTAAATCAATTTATTGAGTTATTTGAATGTCTTCTTTGTCATCAAATCCTCCCTATGTAGTTAATATGATTGGCTTCAAACTGTCTTTTTTTTTAAAAAAAAATCCAATATAATGTTATTTACATACTACTTGGTATATATATATAAAACATTATTTTGTAGTATAACTTTGATATTTGATTACAAGATATTGTAGAAAGAAAACAATGAACAATGTAATGGATATAATTAATTAATAAATTTGAAGGTAAAGAATATTTTCATTGTAGAAAATATAGACAATATAACTAATGAAATTATATCTCTTTTTAAATTTATTGATAATGAATATTTTTTTTAATAAAGGCATTGTAGACATCGAATTATAAATTAAAGAAATGCATATGTATTATTTTTTGTTGTAACTACTAATTTATTTAATTTGAAGGTAAAAAATATTTGCATTATATTGTAGAAAATATAAACAATATAACTGTACTAATGAAATTATCTCTTTTTAAATTTGTTGATAATGAATATTTCTTTTTGAATAAATGCATTGTAGACATCGAATTATAAATTAAAGAAATGCATATGTATTTAATAATTTGACCATCATTTTTTCTACCCATTATAGGTCTAACTTTTTTTTTTGGCTCTTATTAGTATAGTAGATTTTGAAGTCTATTGCTTTAACAAACTAAATAATTACTTTAAGAAATTAAATGAGATTTGTATTCCCCTAAATTTCATTCTACGAACCAAACATATTTTAAAAATTCAAAATATGTTTATTGAATCGTTTTGAAGTATAATATAGTGGAGAGCATAATATTTGCAGCTTCCATAAATGAGATGGCAGTGGCATCCAAAGCAATTCCACATCCTACTCTCAAAATTGCATGTCAAATATTCTAAAATATCATACAAGTGATGCTACATTATTCTACTAAGGGTGTGTTTAGAAACCCGGAAAATGATTTCCGGAAATCATTTTCCGGGTTTTTTGTATTTGGGAGTGCTTGGAAAACCCAGTCAACGGAAAATGATTTCCGTTGATTGGGGAAAATAACACCATTTTGGCGGAAAACGACTTCCGCCCAAAATGAGCGGAAGTCATTTTCCGCCCTCCCTTGCTCCCGTGCTAGCCTACTAGGGACGGCCGGCCGTCCCTCTCTTCGTGCTAGGCACGGCCAGCCGTCCGTCCCTTTGTTCCGGCGGACTGGTTTCCGCCGGAAACCAGTCCGCCGGAGCTCTGGTTTCCGGCCAGAGCAGATCTGCTCTGGATTGCTCTGGTTCCAGCAGAAACCAGAGCGATGCTCTTTTTTTTTTTTTTTTCCTTTTCTTTTCTTGTTATATAAATATGATTATTTTATATCTTTTTGTATTTTAAATACAATAAAAAAATTATATAATTATATTATACTCATTTTCCGAAAAATGAACCAAACACACCAGAACAGTTTTCCAAGATGCAACCAAACACAGAAAATCAAACAGTTTTCTGGAAAATGACTCATTTTCCAGAAAACATTTTCCTGCTTCCAAACACACCCTAAATTTAATTTTTAATACTCGCATCATAACATGGCACTACTTAATTATTTTTCATATTAAATGTATTATTTTTATATTAAATAAAAATCTTTTTTCAATAGTTTTGTCTGACTTTGGATATTTACTCTGGATTCTGTCACTCTGGTCCAATTGCTGCTCAACTTAGTCAACTTTATACACCTACTAATTAAGGCTACTATTATCCTAACTCCTAACAAACTCTACCAAGACCAATAATTAGCAATCGCCTCAAGTAATATCTAATGCAAAATATTAGCAATGGCCTCAAGATGTTTTTATATTTATTTATTTTTTATTTAGATATGTGGCTAAACTTCTTAGAATTGAAGTGGACATAAAGCTGGTAACATGACTTCTACCCATTGCCATAAGATAAGATGCACCCACCCCACCATCTTATCTCTAAACTCACCCAATTTTCCACCAAATTGTAGCCATGGATCCCAAGCTAGTCGAGCTCTACGACACCATGGGTTTCATACGCAACCCAGATGGTTCATTAACACGTATTCGGGAAAACACCGCCGACCCAACCTACGCCGTTGATCCATCCTTAGTTCTAACCAAAGATATCTCCATAAACCAATCCAAAAACACTTGGGCTCGAATTATCCTACCCCGCCAGGCGCTTGATTCTCCGCCCCAATCCAAACTGCCCCTCATACTCTTCTTTCACGGCGGGGGATTTATCGTGGCCGGCCCGGCCGAGCCGAGCTTCCAAGATTTCTACCGCGCCATGGCCACTCTAATCTCCGCGGCGGTGGTCTCCGTCTCGTACCGCCGCGCGCCGGAGGACCGGCTGCCGGCGGCGTACGATGATTGCCTGGAATCACTGCACTGGATCAAAGACAGCGACGATGAGTGGCTGAGAAATTCCGTTGACTTCTCTCGGTGCTTTATCATGGGCGAAAGCGCCGGCGGGAACCTAGCCTACCGCGTGGGCCTACGCGCATCGGCGAGTTGTGCGGAGCTGAAGCCTTTGGAGATCAAAGGGCTGATATTACACGAACCGTTTTTTGGGGGGATGGAGAGGACAGAATCGGAATTAAGATCTGAGAATGATACGGTGCTTCCATTGGATCTGACCGATCTGACGTGGGAGGTGGCACTTCCACTGGGCGTTGACCGGGATCACGTTTACTGTAATCCAATGGTTGAGATTAAAGCGAATCCCGGGATGTTTGATGAGGTTAAGCGTCTGGGGTGGAGGATTTGGGTGTCGGGTAGTAAGGGAGACCCGACGGTTGACCGGCAAGTGGAGGTATTGAATGCGTTGCAAAATATGGGAGTGAAAGCGGTGGGTCGGTTCATTGAGGGAGGGCGACATGGCATTGAGCTTTCTGATCCACCCAAAGCTAAGGAACTGTGCATTGCGATAAAAGAGTTTGTAGAATCCTAAATGCTTCTGCTGAAATTAAACTTAAATACATCATTTTAATTATTTACTGTGAAGTGTGTCCCACACGTTATTGTATTTGGAGGCCGGTTTTATATCAGAACAAGGAAAATGGCATGTCATTCCTCCTACCTTTATCAAAATGTTTAGAGTTGGAGTGTACCAATGATACACATAGTACCCTATATTTAATTGGTCTATTATTTGTCAAAAATATTAAGTAAATGTTGTTAGGATGTTAGTTTTATCAATCACGGACTAAGTATTTGGTACGTAATTTGAGGAGTGTTTAGGTTTGTTTGTATTATGAATTGCTTAGCCTTTCTCAAAGCTTTACCGTAATTTATATCGTGGACCAGGGTGCACAATGCATTGTGCATTCCGTACCAAAACGACGTCGTTTTGGTCATTTTAAGTAATGGTTTGTTTTTTTGGAAATCACGTTTCCCATTTTGGGCGGTCTGTGTATATTTGTGTTAATATTCTGTGTATTCTTTGAAGACATTCTGTGTATTGTAGACTACAATGCTGTGTATTCATATTAGGGATACTTAAACATAGGTTATGACGTGTTTTGTGTATTCGAATGTTAGGAGGATGATTTCTATGTAGTTGTATCAATATTCTGTGTATTTTCTCAAGTCAGTTTGTGTATTCTAGACAAGGATTCTGTGTATTCATGTTAGTGGTACTTAAATATAGGGGTGATGTGTTTGTGTATTTGGTGTTTTCATATTCTGTGTATTCTTTAAAGGCATTATGTGGTCCACGATATAACAATTGAGGCTTTACACCCCTATTATTTATACAAGTTAAGAGGAACGTCTCCCTTTTGGTAACTCTAAATTACCATATATGCTTTAGGACATCTTTACTTATTACATTTTAAGTTAACTTCCTAATATATAGCGATTTTCCTTCCATATTCCGTGCACAAGATCCGCGCCCAACCGCCTCCACTCATTAGGAAACTTCCCCAACCGTCTTTCTTACACCGCGTTACTCGCACCACCTTTGAACCTCCTGGCTCGACCCGAACCCTTTGACTGGTTGGACTGTCCGACCATTCGCCTTCCTCATGTTCTTCCTTCCCCATGGTAATTAATTGTTTCAATAGCACCACAAAGCAGTCTACTGAATAACCTCAATAAACAATTCCGCAACCGATCGACCAATCACCAGCCGGTCGTCGTTAGACTCCCTTCCTGCTAGATCCAATCCTTCAAGCCTACATTCCTTTCTCATGAGTTTTCCATCACCCTCATCGATCGTCCCTTTTCTCCGTCCGAGCTTCAGGTCCCAAGTCTTAACTCTTACTCCATCATCTAGTCCCTCATTTTCCCGAGCTACGCGAAGCATGATTTGGAAAAATATCTCACTTCTTCTTCACTCCCTCTTCTCCTTATCTACAAACTTAATGTTCCTCCCTGTCTCATTTTCCTGACTTACACGAAGCACCCTCGGAGGCATGCTAGCAGCTTGGCCCCTTCCGGTGTTCTATCTTTTCGCTCTTTCTACTCCTTTCTTCTTTCCCTTAGCCTTTAGAAAATTTAACCCCCCTAGTCCCTCACTTTCCTGAGTCACGCGAAGCACGACTCGGAAAAGTACTAGTAACTCCGACCTCTCTCCAACCATCCGCCCTTCCTTCACCTTCGCCCCTCATTCCTGATTGTAGAACGAAAGTTTTTACTCCCCCCTCCCCCCGTCCCTCACTTTCTCGAGTTACGCGAAGCAGAACTCGCAAAAGTACTTATGTCGGGGCTCCCAAACTTCCTCTTACGTCAGTCGCGATTCACCTCTATCCGACCTTCCTTATTTCGTCTCTATCCTCCACATGTCTCATCATATGTTAGACTCACTGCCATAAATGCTTTTGATCCTTATCTTTTACGGGGCAGAGTACTTATTGACACCATCACATCGCCTTAAAGGTGTGTGATCATAAGTGCAAATTGTCACTCAAACCCCAAGGTAAATTCTTTCCTACTGACCTTTTTCTACAGGAAGCTTTTGGTTCGACCTCCCATGTTTCGTCTGAACATTTTGCCCAACCCGACCTTCTAGGTCGATTATCAACGACTGGGTTTAGCTGACTGACCTTCCGCCGTCGGTTTTGACTCCTCCACCTTTTCCGCTTTCCCTCATTAATCATTACCTTTAATTCCCCATAAAGGTAATTATGGTTTTCACACTCGAACGGCTGTCAATTGGCGCATCTTCAACCCAGCTGTCTGATCCGTGCCACGTGTCTCTATCCCCTTGCCCTTTATCCCTATAAATGACCCATCTTTTTCACGTTTTTACTGTTTACCCTCTTCCGTCGCTGTCAAACTTCCTTCACCATTTCCGCCGCCTTCTCTCCTTTTCGCTACTTATCTTCTGTCGTGATCCTACTGCTTTCCTCCGCATTACGCCCTTTTTCCCTGTCACTGCCTTTCTTTCTTCTCTCTGATGTCAGTTTCAAACTTTCAGGTAGGCCCTATTCTTTCTTTCCTTTTATTAGTTTATGGCTTCTTCTTTTTCTTTTTCTCATTTCCGCCTTGGGGCTACTAATAGCCCCTCTACTTCTTCTTCCCATCCGGTTGCTTCAAGCGAAGCTCTAGCTAAAATTCCGGCTATAACATCGATTTTTTCCAAAACAGATGTCTAAACTATAAATTAATTTATAATTTAAAAAAAAAACACACTTTTAACGTCAGTTTTTATAACTAATTGTCGTAACCTAATTATTACAAAAAAAATAAAAGAAGGAATATAATATACGGCTCCCACTTTTTTTGTTTTTAAATCGTCGTTGTATATCATAAATAATTTTTAATTTTATTTTTATAATTAGTTTACGACTTCGGTATGTTATGCATTTGATTCAAATTCATATTTATTACTAACAAAAGATTTTTTTCTTTGCCTAAACACATTACTCATTCCAACATTTGAACCAAATGTCTAAAATGTGATGAAACTGTTAGTTGAGAATTAAATTAAATTTGAAAATGTTATCACATACGGAGTATAATTTAATATATTCGGCGTAAAACATGGATATAAATGTGGCCAGATGTAGGTCATGGATGAGGTCATACTGGTGACGCAATTATCTAAAGTTAGCCTCGCAAATCTGCGTGCTATAAAGCAAAGAACTTCGACACCTTGAAATGCAACGATTTCTCATCTCTAAAGAGCAGCCAAATGCCAAAATAAACCTTGGCGGAAAATAACCCACTAAAAATCCAATTTTTTGCAGTGTCAAAGGCAGTGAGGTATGTATGCTTAGTTGCTCCTTCAGTTCATTCATACTTTCCAGGCATGTCTTGAGCGAGTTCATGTGTATTTCAAATTGTTAAAAGGGAAAAGGGTCACTAGGGTTCATACATATTTTCCGATAAAAAAAATCGATTGCCGGCTACCGGCATTGGTCGCCGGACTATCGCCTGAGATAATGCCGGAATTAGAATGACTTGTAATAGCAGGTCAATTACGGGCTATTGGACTTCATTGCCCAATATAACATGTTAGAAAGTGTACTTACACTTTTTAAAAGTTTATGGACTCTAATTGACTTTTCAGGTAAAGTTTAGAATTTATTTGACCTTTTCCCTTGTTAAAATAATCACAACTCTTGAAAATCTATCAGTTATAACAATTACTGTGGGGTGGATCTAGAAGGGACAATGGAGGCAGTTGCCCCTCACCCACCCCAGCACCATTATATATATATATATATATATATATATATATATATATATTCTCTAGTAAAAGTAAACAAACTATAAAATATTTTTATTCATAAAAATTGCAAGAGGTTGAGATGTATAGCTCATCGGCTGTTTCACTGCTCATTCTCTTAGCTTCATATATATTAGTTTCAGAGGTATACTTGACGAGCAATGCCATGGCGTCTCATATTGGCGACAATCCGCAGGAACAAAGTTCAACAAATGAGAAGGTTTGTGCTCATTCAATTCTCTTACCAATGTTCAAGACCTTCTGTCAAGCTATACTACGTACCTTTGATTTTATATTCATCACGTATAGTGAATTGACTAATCTCACCCTACCGTTAAAAAAAAAATCATATATTATCATGCTTGATGGTGAGAAAAATGTTGCTCAGGTAGCCTGATCCATATTAAAATGATTAGTTTAGTTTGTATATATGTAGGAATGTTAAATAAAAGCAATTATATTTGTCAAGCACCTTTTGTTTAGTTGACACCTCTCTATGATTTTTCTCAATTTAACAATTGAGGACTAAATTGAGTATTAACAAAAAAAAAAAAAAAAAAAAAGTTTGAACACTAATATATACTGACTACAATTCATCAACGGAACAGGCAAGCAACACATCTACAAGATCTACCAAAAAGAATCCTTTCCGAACAGCTTAAAAATGTAAAACAATTATCTTCAGAAGCATGTCTATTTAAAGTGCACGAGAGGCTGCGTAAACCAAACCCAGAGGCTTATACACCTTTGACAATATCCATCGGGCCTTACCATCATGGGAAGCCGGAGTTGAGGAAAATGGAAAGGTTGAAGGTATTGTATACACAGTCCCTTTTAAACAGAGCAGGAGGAGTGGGTGTGGAGGAGTGTTGGAAGAAATTAAAGGATTTGGAAGGCAAAGCGAGGAGCTATTATGGTGATGACATACTAAAAGTTAGAGGGGATGAATTCGTGAAGATGTTATTGCTTGATGGTTGCTTTATAGTGGAATTTGTTATTAGACAATCAGGTCTTTTAATGATGCAAAAACGCATATTTGATCCCATTTTCATGCAGATTCAAGGGATGGTATGTAACATTCTTCGTGACATGTTGCTCCTGGAAAATCAACTCCCCTTCTTTGTTCTGCAAGCAATCTATGACATGATTAGTAATCCTGGCAACCCAGAATTCTCAGAGATGGTGAAAATTGCATTTCGGAATAAGATACCAAAGATGAACATTATCTCCCTACTCAATACTCAGGTCAACCCCCAAGAGATAAAGCATTTACTTCAAATAGTTCACATTCTCTGCCAACCCCAAAATAATGGGCAGATTCATCCGCAACAGAAGACATGTTCTTCTAATTCTTCTTGCTGCTTTTGGAAACAACCACAACAAATTATAGATGATGACGAGGCTGCTTTATTATGCAGTATCCGTACTGCAAGTGAGCTTCAAGAAGCTGGAGTTCGCTTCAAAAAGGTTGGCAAGATTAGTAACACCTCTTCTAATCAAACCATAAGTCTATTCGATATAAAGTTCAATCACGGCGTATTGGAGATCCCCTCTTTCGCTCTCTATCATCCAACAGAAACCTTCTTCAGAAATCTCATAGCCTACGAGCAACATTCTCCGGATGTGCATCCCATGTATTTCACAGATTATGCCAAGTTCATGGATGATCTTATTAATACAGAGAAGGATGTCAACTTACTTCGTCTTAAAGATGTTTTTATAAATGGACTGGGAGATGACAAAGAAGTGACCCGTCTTTTTAACGACCTTTGCAAAGGGGTTACATATTACAGTGGTGATGGCTTCTATTACAAAGATCTGTGCAAGGAATTGAATCTACATTGCAAAAAACTCAGGAATGTGTTGATGGCAAGACTCAGACACGATTATTTTCACACTCCATGGGCAGGGATTTCCACCTTTGCAGCTATACTGCTTCTTTCGCTCACTATTGCACAGACTGTTCTAGCTGCGCTTGATTATCTATATAAGTGATTAATTTAATCAATATAATCGAATAAGTGCGTGTGCTAGTGTTACGTTGTTAGAATTGAATGTTAGAACGAAGTATCAAGTATGCATGTATATTTATTATTTTCAAGTGGTTTATGTATGCAATGAATTATTATTATTATTGATGAGGACATGGGACCCGGGGGAAAGTGTTGGCCCATGGTGTCCTTTTTATTTGGAACACATAACCTCAAGTATAACAACACAAGTTTCTAACCACTAAGTCACTCTATCGCTTGTGTACTAAAACGCAAGATGCTATACTTAGCCATGTGAGAATCGATGACATCCAAGTAGTGGAGAAACACGTGTATGACCAATATTGAAGGCAACCCGATGCCATACATTTGTCAAGCATCCGTTGCGTGTTCAACAATATAAATAGGCACCATTTCCTCCCTTTAAAGATATTCCTTAGCTCACCAAACCCCTCCTGGTCCATTGGCTTGGGTCCTAACTTCCAAGCTGAGCACTAGGGTTCGATCCTTACGCCTACAATATTATTTAACCAGTATGTTGGGCTTTGAATGTACTTTTTAGGCCTAGTACTCTGACCAATACTATTAGTATTTTCCTACCCCCGTTCTATACCTCTATACCCGATTCCGACAAAACCATCATTGGCGTTGTATGTGGGGAACGCTAAAAAAAGCATGCGTTGCTAGTTTCTACCAGTTTTACCCTTTCCCTTTTATGCAATCAAACCCGAGATATGCTAAAGTGGTCGATTCACAAATCGAATGTTCGTCGTACCCGCAAGAATGCCTTAGCACCTCACATGGAAGAAACATTTAATGAGTTTGTTGAGCCTATGCACCACACACGTACACTCACCATCACTCATTTTTGCTACACATTAGATAACACCTACGAAAACTAATGAGTGCGTAGCTTGGTGGAGATGTAGTGTGCTGGAAGGAGAAACCGTGACTGAGGCTTTTCTAAATTACTTGGACATGAGGATCTCAAGTATCTATCAGCCTCATGTAATCTCTTGCAAAGCATACTCTACTATTATCACCGTCAATGTTGTATTGGACAACATGAAAGAAAGAATGAGAAGGGAAATTGAAGAGAAGAAGAATAAAGAAAAAGAAGAAAGACTCTTCAATTAAAATTTTGTAATAATGTATACTTATGCTCTTTTGCGCGGAATGTAATTGTAATACTTTTGAGATTATTAATAACAGTTTTTTCAGTGTGGATTGCGTAGTGTTTTAAATTTCTAGTACTTAAATTCCTTATAACAATATTTGTCAAACTCAATTATGGGTTGAATTGTAATGAAAAATCAATTGAAGTTTTAAAACAACCTTATAATTTGGGTATAGGTTTTGGCATCATAAAAAGCGGGGGAATTGTTAGGAACATTTGTAATTTAGATTTTTTTATGATACCAAAAGTTAGGAAATTTAGTCCCCTATTTATTTTAGCTTTTAGACTTAGGTTATTTCTGCTCAATTCGAATTGTCTAAATGGTAACTCGAAAAGTCACGTTTCGGATAAACAAAACAATCTAAATGTTAACTCTAAAGGTTATGTTTCGGATAGATTCAACAAGTTCGAATAGTACTCGAATGGTTACCTTTCGAATAGCTTGAAGATGAAGACCCCGACGAGTTGAATACTTGAAGAGTTCAAGATAAAGATTTGAATAGCTGGAAGGGCCTACCTTTTGAAGTAAAAAGTAGAACTAATGGTAAAGTCAATCATTCCTATCTGAGAGGTTGTAGAGTGTTAAGGTTCAAAATGTTAACTCGAATAGTGACAGTTAATCATTCGAAAAGAACTACGTACTTACGACATTCTCTGAGCCAACAGTTCGAAACCTTAAAAAGACTATTGAATGTGACCAAGGCAAAGAGAGTCCTAGGTTCACATCCCATTTGAAGATTTTCCTTTAAAAGCCTATACATTTTGTGTACAGCAAAAAGATATGTTCAACACAAAATAAGTCTTTAATGGTCTGACAAGTCTACCTAAACTTCGGATTACAAGGTGGTATTTACTCACTAGATAATAGACTTTTTGAAATGGGTTTTCCCTCCAACAAATCCTTTTCAAAATGCCTATAAATTCCCTCTTCCAAGACTAAAGAAGGTGTCGGTCAATCTAAGAAATTCATTTAAGTGTTCAAAGCATTCAAAGTTTCACAATTCGTGACCAGTGAGAGAGACTCAAATCTACAAAGAACTATCCGGACTGTAGAAGCTTGTGCTGCTCAGACAGAGAATATCATATCATTCAAAGCCAAGACTTTTAGTTGGAGATTGAGGAAATTTTTCTTCAACCCCGTGTATCTCTTCTCGGTAGAAGTAGAAAGAGGCGGAGTAAACTCGGTTGAGTTGAAAAATCTAGGGAGTTCAAGGTCGGCTTTGTGATCAAGGCTTGAACGTCCTTTTGTACTAACGGAATAGACGAATATATAGTGAAAATCTTCTAAGTGTTTAAGGAGAAGAGTGGAGTAGGCTGAGTTGGTCGAACCACTATAAAAATCTCTCTCTCAATCTCTTTACTTTACTGCGTTTCATTTCAGCATAACATTCACGTAAAACTAATCTTTTAAAGAACAAACTACGTGCAAACAAACTAACGAGCTAAGGGTATAATTAATTTTCGTTGTGTAAACTTCAAATCGTTGAAGTAGCAAAGAAGTAACTCTTCGGAGCTTCTTCATATGAATCGTTAATTTTCAAAAAATCTGTTCAAGTCTATTCACCCCCTCTAGACTTCAAATTCCTACCCACCGGGATGCCATCAAACTACATGGTACTTGGCGGAGACAAAATTATTTATTTCCCTTTCTCATCATCTTCTATCGTCAAAAAAAAAATTGATTGAATTATGCATGAATTCTAATAATATAATTATGATTTTATTTTGTTTAGATAAAAGTAAGGCCATAGCTATTTGTTTTTCAAAATAAAAACTTAGAAAAAATGTTTACAAGAAGTCGAATTGAATTCTTGACTAATAAGACTTTAGAGATCCAGTAGTACGTATTTGACATGTGAAATAATAATTGGTTGAAAAAATTTGTACTGTCCATGTCATAAATTGTTAAGAGTAATTGTATACTTTTCTGCACTCTTAGCTTGTTTGATTGCCTATTTTTGAGAATTATATTTATTTACGTGTTTCTTTGTTGAGTAAGTAGTACTGAAGTAGGTTGAGAAATTGAGTGATAGTACTTAAAAAAATAAAATTAATTAATGTTATGTGCAACTTACGCGCGCTATATGAGTATAACTACCGACCAAAGACTTAATTACTATATAGACATTTCAGAAAGCTTTGATAACAGTACAGAAAAGATGCATGTGAAGGAAGACAAAGATGCATGTGAATTGAAGGAAGAGTGATGAAGGGTAGGCAGGTCCAGGTCTCCAACAACCGATCAACAAGGAAAATGTTAAAAGAAAAAAAATGAGTTGCTAAAAATCAATTATTTCTGCTTAATGAATTGAAATAAAATTAGCATATGAGTGAGTAGGCATTTAAAAATATTAATTTCAAAAAATTCACTAATAATTTGAATTGTGTCAAAATAAATTTGTATTATTAGAAAATGGAAATTTTGAAAGACTTCGTAGAAGTCTTTATCTTTGGAAAAGAAAGTAGATTAAGATTTGTGTATGTGGGTGTATGTATATACATACTCCCTCCGTCTTATTTTATGTGTCTGGTTCAGTTAACAACGTTTGATTGAAGTTATTTTTTATTTAATTTTTCATTATATTAAGTTTAGTATTAGTATACAAAATTTATATATTTAGAAACTATACTAAAAGTATTATTAAACACAAAAAATTAAATTTAAAAATAAGTAAAAAAAATACTACAGAAAGTAAACAAAGAAGAAAGAATTTGTTTAACCAATGAATAGGGGTGTGCAGAACCCGATTCATTCGAAAAACCCGACCGGTCCGCAAACCGAATTGGCCCAACCGAAGCCGATTGAACCCGAGATGCTGTGGACCGAACCGTCGACCAAACAACGTCGGTTATAGGGGTTCGGGTTGGGGGGAATAAATTCCCAACCGACCCGCCCGAAAATCCGATTAAAGCTTAGGGTTGCGTATGTGTGCAGTGTAAGGGTGCGATGTCGTTTGGTCCTAGTGTGTGTGTATATATATATATATGTTGATAAGGTTGAAAGCCATTCACTCATACTCATTTGCGCAGTCGCGACTCGCGATCGTAGAAACTAGGGTTCCTCACTTCTTCTCCCTCTCCTTCGCGATTCTGATTTCTCTCTTCTCTGATCTCTGGTCTAGTGGTCTCTCCCTTCTCCCTTCTCCCTCCGTTGGTAGTCTGGTGGAACTATGGAGCCGTGCTGGTGGCTAGTGGCTGGTAGCTGGTGTAGTGGTACTGTGGGCTGTGGCTAGTGGTGGACTGGTGGTGTAGTCGACTGTCGACTTCGACTAGTGTCTGGTGATATTTGTACAAAGAAGCTCTTGTTCTCCGGAGTATTGTGAGAAACGAAGTAAATCGTCAAACCCTAGTTCTTTAAATTTGATTTATTAAATTTATATGCATATTCTGGTGGAAGCACTGACTTTTGATTGCAACCCCTAGTTCAATTTGTATGCTTATTATGAGAATTTGTGATATGTTCTGTCATAGTATGATATTCTGGATTTCTGGTGGAAGCACTGACTTTTGATTGCAAACCCTAGTTCTTTAAATTTGATTTATTAAATTTATATGCATATTATACTAATTTGTGATATGTTCTGTCATTGTATGATAATCTGGTGGAAGCACTGACTATTTAGTATTCACTGCAAATTTGTATTCATTGGCCATTATTGGTGAAAATTTGAATAAGGTGGAAGCACTGGAAAATACTGTAATATGTATCAGTGTAAGTCCCAAGGGTGAAATTCAGAAAATGATGAACTGTACAAGATGACAAGTTCTTGATTCTGGATTTCTTTGTGTGATACTGTGATTGTATCACTTTATGTTAAATTGTTTACAAATTACAATTTTATGGATGTAAGACCCTTAAATTACAAGTTTAATTTAAGCCCCAATTATGAAATTTAGACAAATGATGAACTTTGAAATGCCTGTCTTTCTAAGTTTCTGATTCTGGATTTCTGTAGTTATGTGTTCTATGTATAGTATCTGAAATTCTACAATATGTTTCTCATTTTACTGATAGTATTCCATTTCTTTAGATGGAAAATATCAGAGAGTTTGGTAGTCAACCTTCCAACTCTTCAAATGATGGGTCTATAGTAGTGGAAGCCCAAATTGTTGACACAAATAGTCAACAGAATGTGCAACCTACTACTGCTGTTCCTGCGAAGAAAAGGAAGCAAGTTGATTCCAGATCAAGAGTTTGGGATCATTTTGAAAGAATTACTGATGCTAGTGATGTTACTATAGTGTATATATTGTGCCAAAGTATATCAATGTAAATCCAAAAAACATGGTATTTCATCTCTGAGAAACCACATGCTTAGTTGTCTGAAAACCCCTCACTCTAAAGACACTAGACAATCACTTCTGACCTTTCAAGGTGTTACAAATTCTGATGCATCTCAACCTACTTTGGGTGAGTTAGGAACCTGGGTTTTTAATCAGGAAGCTATTAGGAGGGCCTTGGTTGAAATGATTATAATAGATGAACTACCTTTTAGATTTGTGGATGGTCCAGGGTTTAGGAAGTTCATTCTGGTGGCTTGTCCTATGTTTAAGATTCCATCTAGATGGACAATAAGTAGGGACATCAGTCTGATTTATGAAGAGGAAAGGCTGAAGGTAAAATGTTTTTTGTAGGGGAAACACTCAAAGAGTCATTATTACAACTGACTCTTGGACTTCTATTCAGAGAATTAACTACATGGTTGTGACTGCTCACTTTATAGATAAAGAGTGAAAGCTGAATAAGAAGATTATCTCATTGTCTCTGTTACATCACACAAGGGTGAGTACATTGCAAAAGCCCTGGAAACTTGTTTGCTTGACTGGGGGATTAGGAATGTATATACTATTACAGTAGATAACACATCATCTAATGACACTTCCCTAGGTTTTCTTAAAAAGAAATTGTTGTCTTGGGGAACATCTACTGTGAAAGCCAAATATATTCACATGAGATGCATTGCCCATATTCTAAACTTAGTTGTGCAAGATGGGCTGAAATATTGTGATGTTTCTGTGAAAAAGGTTAGGAAAGCTGTGAGATATGTGAGAAATTCACCTGCTAGGCTTAAGAAATTTAAGGACCTGTCTTCCTGGATTGGAATTGAACTGAAATCTTCCTTATGTCTAGATGTTCCAACTAGGTGGAATTCTACATATCTTATGTTACAATCTGCAATCTCTTACCAGAAAGTGTTTGAAGCATTTGAAGAGAGTGATAGTTCATTCAAATCAGATTTGGGAGAGTCTGTTCCTGATTTTCTTGATTGGGAATCTGTTAAGAGCTTGGTAGAAGTCTTGAAATGTTTTTATGATATGACAATCAGAATTTCAGGTTCTTTATATGTCACATCTAACGCATTTTTTTCTGAAATTTCTGATTTATATTGCCTCTTGAATGGCTTGGTGGAAGTTGGTGGGTCTGTGAAACTTATGGGGCTTAATATGAAGGCCAAATTTGAAAAATATTGGGGGAAATAGATAAGATGAATTTGATGATATTCTTTGCAAACATTCTAGACCCTAGGGACAAATTAGAGTGCATGCCAACTCAAATCATTCACATGTATGGTGAGGAAAAAGGAAAAACCTACTATGAGAAAGTGTTTTCTGGTTTGACAGAGTTGTTTGATGATTATGCTGCCTCTACTCCCTCTAGTACTCCTACTGTTGTCCCTTCTACTCCTGTCAATCCTTCTGAATCTTCACAGTCTACGGTTGGGAAGCCACAACATTTGTTAAAGTCCCAGATTAAGAAACAAAGGATGGAAAGTGGGGGAAAGAAAAAAACTGAATTGGAAATTTACATAGCTGAGGCAATTGTTGAAGAAGAAACTTCTTTTGATATACTTAGGTGGTGGAAGCTGAATGTTGCAAGATTTCCTATCCTTTCTAAGATAGCTAGGGATGTCTTAGCTATACCAATATCCACTATTGCCTTAGAATCTGCTTTCAGTACATCTGGTAGGGTTTTAGACCCTTTTAGGAGTTCATTAACTCCTAAAATTGTGGAAGTTTTGGTTTGTACACAAGATTGGCTTAGACTGCCAAATACCCCCTGTCAATTGAGGAAAATCTTGAGGAATTAGAGAGATTTGAACAAGGTAACACACTAAGTCACTAACACTTCCTAGTTCTTAACATTCACACAATTTTAATTTAGTTTTAACATTCTACTATTTTTAATTTTGCAGAATTTGGTGCTGATGGTGGCAGTGCAACTGGGAGGATTGGTGGTTCTACACTTGCTACTATTCCTGTAATGATATGCTTTATATTTTATACTTTATACTATTTTATTAATGTATTGTGTATACTATTATTCATGACTGTTGATGCCCCTATTATTGAGTGATAACTGATGAGGCAGTGAGGCATTGGGGTTTGGTAACTATTTTAATTAGTTGTTGCCCCTAGTTGTCCTATTAACGCTTGGTAACTGTCTAGTTGCTGCCTTTGTTGGTAAGTTGGAGTGTTGGACAGTTGGTAACTGGTAAGTTCCTGGTAATGATTCTATAATTGATTATTCTATGAGATTATGTAGTTATGTATTTATGGCAATGATGAAAGCTTCCACCAATGATCTGAAATATAGGGGATTAAGCTAGTATATTGCTCAGTCCTCATGAGGGATGTTGTAGCAATTTGCTCTTAATCCTAACTTTGATATTGACAAAAAGCTTACTGAGCCAACTTTATAATTGTCTAATGTTTAATTATTTTAGGGTTAATACCACAAATGGTCCTCTGACTATTGGGCTAGTACTCCTTTTAGTCCTCGACTTTCAATTCGACCACAAATGGTCATTTGACTTTTATTTTTTACTACAAATAGTCCTCTGTTAAAATTTCTGTAAAATAGGTGTTAAATCTATGGGTAATATCGTCAGATTGATTAATATTATTATGATTGCTTCTTTTTAGAATTGTATGACAACATAATTAATTTCAAATATTAATAAACATTAAGTTAATAAATATAAAAACAAAATGGACGTGACAAATTATATAAATGAACAAATTAAATAAAAATTCATGATTAATGTTCGCTATTTGTACTTGATTAATTATATTAATTTAACGGTGGCAGCCTTCAGTTATGTCCCAAACAAAATGTCTAATCGATTAATGAAAAGTGAAAACTATTAATCGGCCCTACATGAACAACCATGAAAATGATGGAAGCAAGGTTTAAAAAAAAAAAATTCTTCCATTTTAATCTGTTGGTTAAATTAAAAAAGATAGCTCTAATATTAAATCTGCATTTTGTACACATAATTACGAGAATAAGGTGTATTGTTCTTTTTATTTAGGAGTATTTATATTTGTTAATTGTTTCAATTATACTTGTTGGTGAAAAATTCTAAACATTTTTATTTTAAAACCATTATATATATCAATTTGACAATAATACCCCTAGATTTAACACCTATTTAACAGAAATTTTAATGGAGGACTATTTGTGGTCAAAAATGAAAGTCAAAGGACTATTTGTGGTCGAATTGAAAGTCGAGGACTAAAAGAAGTACTACCCCAATAGTCAGAGGACCATTTGTGGTATTAACTTATGTTTGTTATTTGCTAATATTCCTTAAGTTTGAGTTGACAGGAAGAAGAAGCACAGTAGGAACTAGGAAGTACAAGTCATATGGGCATATGGCTGCAAAAATGCAAAACTGCAAAGTGTATTTACTTTTGTAAAGTTGTAAAGTACTTAACTGTATGTACTTAGACAGTTATCAATTTTTGTAACTGTGTCACCTGTGTGTGAGTGTGTCTGTGTCTAAGTTGTATTTTTTTGGAAAAGTTGCTGCCTTGTTTAAGTTGTTTTTGTAAATTGTAATGTTGTCAATAGTATTAATTAGTATGATGTAGCTTCTTCAATTATTGTGTAACATTGCAGCTTGTCATTTTTTTCCAAACATTTATAATTTTGAAATGTTTAATTCAAATATTTATTTATTTTTGTAAGTTTGACTTATCCGAATTGAATTCGGATATCCGACCGATCCGAATACCCCCGAATTTTTAAAAACCCGAAGTGATTTTTATAAATATAAAATGAAATTGGATTTGGAAATTAATATCCGAAACCAGCATGGATTAGCCTTCCCGACATCGGAACCGACCCCACCCGACCGATGTACACCCCTACAAATGAATAGTAAGTATGAAAGATAAAATGGGACAGAGCAAGTGTGTGTGTGTGTGTGTGTGTGTCTATATATATATATATATATATATATATATGAGGAAAGAAATGAGAACGCATGTCATCTGTCCATGTGTCCAGATCTAATGGATCAAAAACACTGATTTAAAAAAAAATGCGGTGGTATTTCCATAAATAATTGAACATGAAAGTTCAAGTAAAATGTATTACAAGTGCAAGTAGCAGTGTAATATAGTGAACCTAAGTGCAAGTAAATTGTATTACAAGTGCAAGTAAAATGTATTGCAGGTGCAAGTAAAATGTACACTGAGCATCAATACTAAGTGCACCTAATGTTATAACTAATTGCACCTAACGTTATAATTAGGTGTACCTAGGTGCACGAATGTTAACAAGGTAAATTACTTGCACTTGTAAGTGAAAATAGGTGCACTTGTAAGTGAATTTACTTGCACATTTTACTTATCATATGATAATTAACCTCCCCATGAGTACATGAGAACCAATCTGATGCATTAAAAAATAGATCTGATGCCAATGACTTTGCGGTTTAATTGCAAAAAGTGACTCTCCCAAATAAAAGGTCATGGGTTCGAGTCTTAGTAGAGGCGATATTGACTTTTTGTGCTTCTGTAGGTTGAGAGAAAGTAGTTATAAACAGATACTACATTGTAACACATGCGCACATGCGCATTTTTAATTGCCCCAATTAATCTCATCCATGAATCTGTTTTTTGTAATGCACCAGATTGGTTCTCATGAACTCATGGGGAGGGTTGTTCTCATAAGGAACCTGTTTTTAGGTAGGAACCTAAGAACCCATCTTAGCTTTTAATTTTAATTAATCAATGGTCATTATTTAATCTATTTAAAAGGGATTTTATCACTGCTGTTGGGTTTTATATTAGGCATTTAGGGGTATTCTAGGCTTTTAATATGTTCATCGTGTGGGGCTTTCAAATTAATTAATTCCTTGGTTTACGTCGGTGGAGTTTGTTACGGAGAAGGTGTCTAAACCGCGAATACTCACAGGTTCTAGTCGGCAGTCTTCGCTTGTTACTCCCCCTCTGCGATGCTTCAATCTTCGTCTCAAATGCCCGGTGGTGATGGTAAAACTCAAAACTTCCGCGACCAGCGACAATGGCTCCCGTTCGAGGTTTGGTTGTTTTTTTTTTTTTATAAAAAAAATGTTTCCTTTTGGATGGGTGGCTCGTTGTTCTTAGTTGTGGGTGTGTAGTGGTGTAGGGGTTGGGGGTGTTGTGGGTACGGGCTATGGGATTTCTCCTCCCCTCCCCCCCCCCCCCCCCCCCCCCCCCCC
>NC_044930.1:9454653-9459887 GCF_003576645.1 Ipomoea triloba
CCCCCCCCCCCCCCCCCCCCCCCCCCGTTAGAGGTGTGTTCTGTTTCCTGAGGTTGTCTTCTTTTTTTTTTTTTTCTTTTACTTTCCTTCATTAGATGCAGCTACCCATACAGAACCAACAAGATCAAAATGAAATCTGCCATAATACAATTAGTTGAAACAAAATAGAACTATAAATGACCTTATCATTGGAATATGAAATTAGCATATGAATATGTCTTTCACCATTATAATTGACAATTTATCAATTAGTATGACTAATGAAGACAAGTATGGGGCGACTCCCGAGGTGCGGGTATGTGGTTGATTATTGTTTATGCTTTGATTTGTGGTCCCCCCTTCTTATTTTTTGTGATGTTAAGCGTGAGGGCACACACGATTTGGCCTAATGGCACGTCATCTTATATCTCAGTTTACTGTTCATCCATTAGAGCAACACGTTTTGGCACACACAGGTGAACTTATGTGCACACAATAGTTTATCACTACAGTTTTGTAATGTCACGAGTTGCACATGATGGCTTACACCGAAATTATTAAGCTCACACACATGTTTATCGTTTGTATGTTCCAGTTTTTATCTTTCGGAATGTTTGAGTTTGTTGTTCAATTATCTTTCGGAATGTTTGAGTTTGTTGTTCAATTAGATGATCGTGAATTATAACGCTCTTTGACCTTTTTCAGAAAGACTTGTTGTTTGTGTTCCCTGATGATGAAGTGGATATTAATTATGTGGCTGTCGTATAGATGTTTGTCCCTAGAAGGATGCATATGCGGTGGCGCAATGCACGCAACAAAGTCGATTGTGCTGTGTTTGCGATGCGGTACATGAAGACCTACTTGGATCAATGTTCATGCTTGGGATTGTACGTGGTTTGGAAAAGGGTGATACTAGGGGACTTGATTTGTTAAGGATGTCTTATATACATCAGATTTTGTTGGTTTGAGTGTAACGTTCACCAATCCAAGAATATTCGTAGTGCAGTTGAATGCCGTGAAACCATTGGTCAAAGTTAGCTACATATGAATTTTTCAACCTAGTTCTTGAGTACTTACAGCACTTGGGTTCTTTTATGTATTCTGATTAAAAATTATTCGTAGTTCCTTCATCACCAATAATGTTCACCAACTTGTGTTACCAGTTAAACTATTTTACTTCTAATTTTGTGGATTATGATATTTGATAGTAAAACGTTGGTGTATTTTAAACTAACACTGCACACACTGCTAAATGGCATGCATTATTACGCAAGTACACACAGGTGTGTATAGTCTTATCGTGGTTTATGTGGATTATAACTACTAGAATTGAACTCAGAATGGCACACTCAGATCAACCTTAGTGCACGACAGTGTAAATTTACTGATACATTCTGGAAGAAGGTGAAATATTACTTCCATGAATACATTACATTTCTAGGTTTACTCATTTGGGCTAACACATCGCATATTGGCACACATGGTGCATTAGGGCACACTCTAATTCTCTATGGTATGGCACAAACATGTTAAAGCTAGTGCACACAGATGCGTGTAATATCAACCTTGTTTGTGTGGATTTAATGTAATAGAATATAACTCATAACAGCACTCACAATGCAATACGGCACACACTCGAACTCAACGTAATGGCACATACGTTATTACGCAAGTGCACACAGGTGTGTGTAATATTGTCGTGGTTTATTTGGATTGAAAGTAGTAGCATTAAACTTAGAATGTCACACACAGAACAACCAAAGTACACAACAAGATAAACTTAGTGTTTTGTTCTGCTAATAACACATACATATCAGCATAAGTGCACACAGTAGTATGAATGTGTTTAAGATCCATAATAAAGACAACGAATGTGCATTTAGGGTATCATCTGTGTGTCACATTGGTTATTTTTCCTTTCAAAGTATATGATATCGTGGTGTGGCACAATATTGGTTATTTTTCCTTTCAAAGTATATGATATCGTGGTGTGGCACAATCATTACAGCCGAAGTGCACGGACTAATGTCGTATTAGGGTTGTGTGGCACATTCATAATCTCGTAGGTGTACATACAGGGTAATCACGCATTTAGAGTTGCCGCTTGTGCACTCACGTTCATACGTCAGTGCAAACAGTGAAAGCTGCTCAGGCCGCTCTGTGCACGTCAGCATTGCAATGCGTGCCGTGGAACACAATTTCTCTGTGTTCATCAAACTGGCAGCGCCAATTTGGTTCACATAAAAAGCAACTCCTCATGCATTTGCACACAACATAATGGAATTTAAAACATCATCTAATTGCATGCTTAAACCCATCACTACAGATTACGTTGAATTCAAAGTTTGTATTCAAACTCGTTTTTCAATTTAAATATTACTCTTACATTCGTAGTCTTCACTTGCCATCTTTCAGAATCAAACTTCGATTGTTGTTTGATGATGTCTTCCTCCAGATGCACAGGGTCGTTGCAATTTCGCGACCGCCGGTCGGAAGATGCCTTTGGCGCAGAGTAGTTGATCACAATCTTTAATTTAAGTCCAAGTAGAATCCTACGTGATCTTCTTCTCCATCCTAATATCTTGGAATCAATTTAAATATAAAATTAGTTTATAATTGGAGCTTGGATAAAATGCAATAGTATCATTTTTTATTATTTAAGTTAATGATCTCCTAATAAATGATTAATTAATCTAGACCACTGTTTGATTTAATCTCAAGGGCTTGGATGGGTTCTTATGTTCCTACCTAACTAGAAGTTCTCACTTGATGCCTCCCATATATATATATATATATAGTTAATTCCCAAAATGGTCATCCGACTATAACATTTTCTTAATTTCATTCCTTGACTTTTAATTGCACCCAATGTGGTTCTTCGACTATTGAATTTTAAGCCAAAATGGTCATCTGTTAGGTTTGACGTGAAGTATGTGTTAAAATGGAGGGTAAAATGGGTAATTCATATTTGCCCTACCAAGCCACATAGGGCCGCTGTCGGCGGCGACGGCGCTAAGGACCTTAGAGTTCCGCTGCTGAACATTGCTAACGTCCAAGAAAGAACTGACTCCCTCCAGAAGTTCCTCTCCACCTCTGTCACCAGCACATTCTCCTCTGTGAAGAACAAATGGGCATGGTGTCCACTGAGATCGCCACTGCCATACACCAGATTATAGTCAACGGCGCTGCCCTCATCGCTTCCACCTAAGCCGCAAATGAAGTTAGCCCCGTCGTGTCCAGCAAAGTTATTGACCATAAATCGACTAATAAACATCTGTTTTTCGAGGTCGATTTCTTTGACCAGAATAGGGTCGCGGCGGATCCGGCGGCCAGGATTGGGAAATCATCAAGCTGGATGCGGTGGAGCTGCTAGCGGAGTACATCCATTTCTGCGAGATATGCGGAAAGGGATTCAAGCGAGACGTGAATCTTCGGATGCATATGTGAACTCACGGGAACCAGTTCAAGATGCCGGAGGCGTTGGCGAAGCCTTGGAAATGCGGCGGTGTCATGTCTGGACTCAATTTTGGATCATCTATTTTCATCACAGGAAGAAAAGTATCGGTTGGGTTGTCGAAACTTTGCCATAAAGTCTTCCCCGAAAGATTATCAATCAGAACTAAGTTCTCTGAATCCAAAAGCCTTGATGTGCTTGCAGTCTTGTGTGGCTTAGAGGCACCAGTAACATCCAGTTGTGTGGAGAAATATGTGGCGCCAGTACCATTCAAGACATAAAGATTTCCATCTTCTTTAATGGCAAAAACTCCTCTGGAAGATTCCAAAATTGGGATTTCCCTATGGCAACCCACATAACCCAATTTCTCGCCAAAATTATGCAGCTTGAAGACGGCGGCGACGAGTTAATCCTCTAAACAATAAACAATATAATTTGGGGAAAAAAGGGCATCAGGTCAATAGTCTAAACAAGAAACAATATAAATTGTCCATTTTGTCCCTCATTTTAACGGCACATTCACGCCAAAGCTAATGGAGATCATTTTGGCTTAAAATTCAATAATCAAGGGACCACATTGGATGTAATTAAAAGTCAAGGAACCAAATTAAGAAAAGGTCATAGTCGGAGGACCATTTTGAGAATTAACTCTATCTCTCTCTCTCTCTCTCTATATATATATATATATATAATTCTAATCATATGAGAACTATGCCCCCAAGTGAGAACGTGAGGACAAATTCAAATCATCTGCAAGATCTTATGGATGAGAAATCAAGTAAAAAATTAGCGGGGTCATTTTAATAAATATTATAAACTTTTAAAATGAGCGGGGTCATTTTCATAAATATTACAAAATTTTGTTTATTTCAATCGTTAGATCTACTAGATCAATGGTTCTGATTCAACCGTTAGATCTACTAGATCAATGGTTCTGATTTGTCCTTACATTCTCACCTGGGACATGATTCTCACCTGATTAAGGACCTATATATATATATATATATATATATATATATATATTAGTGATCGTATGAGAATCACCCCATCACATAAGTACAAGAATCAATCTGGTGCATTAAGCATTATGCTATGTGTATATTAAGCATGTTCCTAGGCTCACAACACATGTTTAATATACCCTCATACTTAATATGCAAAGAACATAATGCACAGAACATAATGCTCTATATGCATGCACGTATTTGTAATTCCCCAACTAAATTATTGCAAATATGTGGTTTATAAATTAAAGAGGTCTTTTCGCACAAAATAAAATAAAGAGGTCTGGGAAGAGATTGATTACACATAGTACATACAATTGAATTATTTCAGACATGTGGCAGACAAGCTAGCTGTCTGCCGAAATAATTCAATTGTATGTACTATGTAGTATGTAGTCAATCTCTTCCCAGCCAGATCAGACCTCTTTAATTTATAAACCACATTTTTTTTAAATAAAAAAATGTGGTTTTAAATTAAAGAGGTCTGGGAATTACCTACATACTACATAATTTATAAACCACATATTTGCAGTAAACTAGTTGTCACAGCAATAATGACCAAAATGCATGTTTGCAAATCTATTTGAAGTCAAATCATCTTAAAATAAATTAATTTGTAATTATTTGTTATTAACTCTAATTAGATGAAATTAATTTTTAATTTGTTGATATTAGGTCCAATTTAACTGTCATTAGTTATATATATATATATATATATATATATATATATATATATATATATATATATATATATATATATATATATATATATATATATATATATATATATATATATA
>NC_044930.1:9460409-9464474 GCF_003576645.1 Ipomoea triloba
TATATATATATATATATATATATATATATATATATATATATATATATATATATATATATATATATATATATATATATATATACATATATATATATATATAGGGTCATGTTTAAGTATGGCCGCTCCTTAACGTGCGGTCAGTGCGGCCGCACCACTATGTACACAAATATAAATCACTTAATGTTAGAAAATGCACTACACAAATATGCATCATTAGGTACGTATCACCAAAAAATACCCCACTAGGTATGCAAATATACACCACACAGTGTTAGCAAATGCAACATTAGGTGCAGTGAAGTTATGGTGCATTATTTTGGGTGTGTTGTGTGTTTTTTTGTGTTTTTGTGTATTTTCATTGTGGTGCATTTTTTAACATTGAATGGTGCATTTTCTAACATTTAGTGGTGCAAACCGCACCGACCGCATGGGAAGGCGCGACCACATTTGTGTGGAGAGGAGGGGGGGGGATGGATCAAATTAGAATGTGTGCCTACGAGAGAAATAAGAACCAATCATAGCCGTCCATCTAGATAGATCTAACGTATCAATAAAAAAAATTTTAAAAATGCGGTGACATTTTTTTTATAAATAATTCAATCTTTGAAGTGCAATTAAATTGTGTTAAATGTGCAAGTAATAGTTTCATAGAGTACACCTAAGTGTAAGTAAAATATATTAAAAGTACAACAATATAATATGTATACCAAGCAACAATATTAAGTGTACATAAGTTTATAATTAGTTGCACCAAATATTATAATTAAGTGCACCAGTGTGAAAAAGTAAATTACTTATACTATTAAGTACGTGTAACTGGTTGCACTTTTAACATATGTTACTTATGCTCAAAGTTCGAGTTATTTACAAAAATGTAAGAACACATTTTTTTTTATTACATGCATATGATCTGTTGATCTTTTCATATAGACAACTCAAATTAGTTCTTATTTTTCTCATGCGTGTTCATTCTCTCCTGTGTGCCCCTCTATATATATATATATATATATATATATATATATATATATATATATATATATATATATATATATATAGATATTTATATATACCTATATATATATATATATATATATATAGATATTTATATATACCTATATATATATATATATATATATATAGATATTTATATATACCTATATATATATATATATATATATATAGATATTTATATATACCTATATATATATATATATATATATATAGGTATATATAAATATCTATATATATATATATATATATATATATATATATATATATATATATATATATATATATATATATATAAAAGATTCAAATTCATATTTACTAATAACAAAAGTTTAAAATTTTTTTTTTGCTTAAACACATTACAATAATTAAGTATTTGATTTCAATTATCAATCTCATTCCAACATTTGAACAAAATGTCTAAAATCTGACGAAACTGTTAGTTGAGAATTAAATTTGAAAATGTTTTCATAATTTAAAACATTTGGCGTAAAACATGGATATAAATGTGGCCAGACGTAGGTCATGGATGAGGTCATACTTGTGACGCAATTAACTAAAGTTAGCCTCGCAAATCTGTGCTATATATAAAGCAAAACACCTCAACACCTTGAAATGCAACGATTTCTCATCTATAAAAAGCAACCAAATGCCAAATAAACCTCGGCGAAAATTACCCCACTAAACATCGCTAACTTGTTGCATTGTCAAAGGCAGTGAGGTATGTATGCTTCGTTGCTCTTTCAGTTACATTCGTACTTTCAAAGTTTCAAATTAAACATATAATTTCTTATTTGTGAAGTTCCCCCCTGCTCCTGCTCCTCCTCCCCACTCCCAGCCCCCAATTTATTGTGGCATGTCTTGAGTACTCAGTTCATGTGTATTTCATATTGTTAAAATAATTACAACTCTTGAAAAAGATCTTATAAGTTATAACATCACCGGAGCAGATCTAGAAAGGTAAAAGGGGGTAGTTGCCCCCTCATCCACCCATCACCATTATATATATATATATATATATATGCTCTAGTAAAAATTAAATAAAATATTTTTATGCATAAAAATTGCCAGAGGTTGAGATAGTTTAGTTTGTAGTTAGTGGTTATTTTATTAAAAAATTGCCAGAGGTTGAGATAGTTTAGTTTGTAGTTAGTGGTTATTTTATTATGCAAGGTCTAAGGATCAAACCTAGTTGAATACATTATTTGTTGGACATCTTAATTCCATGGATTTTAGGAAGAAAAAAATTAATCTTGAGACAAAATTACCCTTCATTTTTTAAACCTAAAATTGATACATGACATTCCCTTCTAAATTATAGCGTGTATTACATTTGTGTAAGTTCATTTAATTTAATCTTTATATGCAACAACTATTCAAAATTTCAATCTTTATATGCGTTATATACTATACAGTAGATTCGTGTATGTTCATTTGATTATTTATATGTAGAACTCATCAAAATTTGCATTCTTTATATGCAACAACTCCACTAATTTGTGAATTAATTTGTCAATTAATAATAATAATAATTATAATAATAATAACAACAACAACAACAACAATGGGCATTTTGGACTTTATACTACTTATTCCCTCTCAATTCCCATGTATACCAACATTATTGGAATTGAAATTCCCAGTAATTTTATTTTGCAAACCAAACACTTCCACTTTAATTCTCACATTATTCTTTTCCCCATGTAATTGCAATTCTTTTCTCACTTAATTCCTTCCCTCTAACCAAACACCCTATAACTGTATTAGTTATACCTAAATTATAGATTCAGTCTATGAATTATTATTCTATACAAATTTTCTCTTTAATTATGTTGATAGTGGTGTTTCAATTCATTATTTATAGACTTTATTAATGTTAACAATTTATTTTGAATTTCTAAATTATTAAAGAACATATTGGTTATTTCGTAAAATAATATTTTCAAATTTCCTTCATGAATCTCAATGCTAGATGGTGAAAAATTAAAAATGTTAGTCATGTAATCTGATCCATATTAAAATGATTAGTTTAGTTTGTATGTAGGAATACTAAATAAATGCAATTAAATTTGTCAAGCACCTTGTGTTCAGTGGACACATATGTGGTTCTCCTTAATGAAAGGTCATAGGATCAAGCCTCATACCCAATTCAATCATCCACTATAGTGTTAATTTCTCAATTTTGTGCCAAGGCTAAACTGGGTATTAACAAAAAAAAAATACTTTGAACTCTAAATAGTGACTACAATTCATCAACGTAACAGGCAAAAAAGAAACAATGACTGAAGACAGGGAGGGAAATACGCATCTACGAGAATTAATAATCTGTTTCGAAAAGATTAAAGATTTAAAACCACATTTTTCTTCAGAAGTATGTATATACAGAGTGCACGAGAAGCTGCGTACAGCAAACCCAGAGGCTTATACACCTTTGACAATTTCCATTGGGCCTAACCATCATAAACCTTGCAATTCGAGGTTGTGGGAGTTGGAAGGGTTGAAGGAATTTTATACACTGTCCCTTTTAAACAGAGCACAAGGAGTGGGTGTGGAGGAGTGTTGGAAGAAATTAAAGGAGTTGGAAGGCAGAGCTAAGAGCTATTATAATGATCACGTAAGAGGTCTTGGGGATGAATTCGTGAAGATGCTATTGCTTGATGGTTGCTTTATACTGGAATTTGTTATTAGATCATTTCTTCGAGCGCTTGGCGGAGTGCGAGAATACGACGATGATCCCATTTACAATATTAGCGCGGGATGGAAAGATATATTGTTCGTGACATGTTGCTCCTGGAAAACCAACTCCCCTTCTTTGTTCTGCAATCACTCTAGACATGATTATTGGTCGGTCTGGCAACATAGAATTCTCAGACATGGTGGAATTTGTATTTCGGATTAAGATAGGAAAGATGAACATTTTCTCCCTACTCGGTAGTACTGAGCTCAACCCTCAAGAGATAAAGCATTTACTTCAGGCAGTGCACATTTTCTGCCGACCCCCCCAACCCCTAATAAATAATGGGAAGATTCAACTGCAGCAGGAGGAGGCATGTTCTT
>NC_044930.1:9464499-9492715 GCF_003576645.1 Ipomoea triloba
CCCTCATCCACCCATCACCATTATATATATATATATATATATGCTCTAGTAAAAATTAAATAAAATATTTTTATGCATAAAAATTGCCAGAGGTTGAGATAGTTTAGTTTGTAGTTAGTNCCCTCATCCACCCATCACCATTATATATATATATATATATATATGCTCTAGTAAAAATTAAATAAAATATTTTTATGCATAAAAATTGCCAGAGGTTGAGATAGTTTAGTTTGTAGTTAGTGGTTATTTTATTATGCAAGGTCTAAGGATCAAACCTAGTTGAATACATTATTTGTTGGACATCTTAATTCCATGGATTTTAGGAAGAAAAAAATTAATCTTGAGACAAAATTACCCTTCATTTTTTAAACCTAAAATTGATACATGACATTCCCTAACAAAGTTTAAATTTTTTTTTTTTGCTTAAACACATTACAATAATTAAGTATTTGATTTCAATTATCAATCTCATTCCCATTTGAACAAAATGTCTAAAATCTGACGAAACTGTTAGTTGAGAATTAAATTTGAAAATGTTTTCATAATTTAAAACATTTGGCGTAAAACATGGATATAAATGTGGCCAGACGTAGGTCATGGATGAGGTCATACTTGTGACGCAATTAACTAAAGTTAGCCTCGCAAATCTGTGCTATATATAAAGCAAAACACCTCAACACCTTGAAATGCAACGATTTCTCATCTATAAAAAGCAACCAAATGCCAAATAAACCTCGGCGAAAATTACCCCACTAAACATCGCTAACTTGTTGCATTGTCAAAGGCAGTGAGGTATGTATGCTTCGTTGCTCTTTCAGTTACATTCGTACTTTCAAAGTTTCAAATTAAACATATAATTTCTTATTTGTGAAGTTCCCCCCTGCTCCTGCTCCTCCTCCCCCACTCCCAGCCCCCAATTTATTGTGGCATGTCTTGAGTACTCAGTTCATGTGTATTTCATATTGTTAAAATAATTACAACTCTTGAAAAAGATCTTATAAGTTATAACATCACCGGAGCAGATCTAGAAAGGTAAAAGGGGGTAGTTGCCCCTCCATCCACCCATCCACCATTATATATATATATATATATATACTGCTCTAGTAAAAATTAAATAAAATATTTTTATGCATAAAAAATTGCCAGAGGTTGAGATAGTTTAGTTTGTAGTTAGTGGTTATTTTATTATGCAAGGTCTAAGGATCAAACCTAGTTGAATACATTATTTGTTGGACATCTTAATTCCATGGATTTTAGGAAGAAAAAAATTAATCTTGAGACAAAATTACCCTTCATTTTTTAAACCTAAAATTGATACATGACATTCCCTTCTAAATTATAGCGTGTATTACATTTGTGTAAGTTCATTTAATTTAAATCTTTATATGCAACAACTATTCAAAATTTGCAATCTTTATATGCGTTATATATATACAGTAGCATTCGTGTATGTTCATTTGAATTATTTATATGTAGAACTCATCAAAATTTGCATTCTTTATATGCAACAACTCCACTAATTTGTGAATTAATTTGTCAATTAATAATAATAATAATAATAATAATAATAATAACAACAACAACAACAACAATGGGCATTTTGGACTTTATACTACTTATTCCCTCTCAATTCCCATGTATACCAAACATTATTGGAATTGAAATTCCCAGTAATTTTATTTTTGCAAACCAAACACTTCCACTTTATTCTCACATTATTCTTTTCCCATGTAATTGCAATTCTTTTCTCACTTAATTCCTTCCCTCTAACCAAACACCCTATAACTGTATTAGTTATACCTAAATTATAGATTCAGTCTATGAATTATTATTCTATACAAATTTTCTCTTTAATTATGTTGATAGTGGTTGTTTCAATTCATTATTTATAGACTTTATTAATGTTAACAATTTATTTTGAATTTCTAAATTATTAAAGAACATATTGGTTATTTCGTAAAATAATATTTTCAAATTTCCTTCATGAATCTCAATGCTAGATGGTGAAAAATTAAAAATGTTAGTCATGTAATCTGATCCATATTAAAATGATTAGTTTAGTTTGTATGTAGGAATACTAAATAAATGCAATTAAATTTGTCAAGCACCTTGTGTTCAGTGGACACATATGTGGTTCTCCTTAATGAAAGGTCATAGGATCAAGCCTCATACCCAATTCAATCATCCACTATAGTGTTAATTTCTCAATTTTGTGCCAAGGCTAAACTGGGTATTAACAAAAAAAAAATACTTTGAACTCTAAATAGTGACTACAATTCATCAACGTAACAGGCAAAAAAGAAACAATGACTGAAGACAGGGAGGGAAATACGCATCTACGAGAATTAATAATCTGTTTCGAAAAGATTAAAGATTTAAAACCACATTTTTCTTCAGAAGTATGTATATACAGAGTGCACGAGAAGCTGCGTACAGCAAACCCAGAGGCTTATACACCTTTGACAATTTCCATTGGGCCTAACCATCATAAACCTTGCAATTCGAGGTTGTGGGAGTTGGAAGGGTTGAAGGAATTTTATACACTGTCCCTTTTAAACAGAGCACAAGGAGTGGGTGTGGAGGAGTGTTGGAAGAAATTAAAGGAGTTGGAAGGCAGAGCTAAGAGCTATTATAATGATCACGTAAGAGGTCTTGGGGATGAATTCGTGAAGATGCTATTGCTTGATGGTTGCTTTATACTGGAATTTGTTATTAGATCATTTCTTCGAGCGCTTGGCGGAGTGCGAGAATACGACGATGATCCCATTTACAATATTAGCGGGATGGAAAGATATATTGTTCGTGACATGTTGCTCCTGGAAAACCAACTCCCCTTCTTTGTTCTGCAATCACTCTATGACATGATTATTGGTCGGTCTGGCAACATAGAATTCTCAGACATGGTGGAATTTGTATTTCGGATTAAGATAGGAAAGATGAACATTTTCTCCCTACTCGGTAGTACTGAGCTCAACCCTCAAGAGATAAAGCATTTACTTCAGGCAGTGCACATTTTCTGCCGACCCCCCCAACCCCTAATAAATAATGGGAAGATTCAACTGCAGCAGGAGGAGGCATGTTCTTCTTGTTGCTTTTGGGAACAACCACAAAAAAGTACATTCGATTCATCCATTGTACGGGCTGCAAGTGAGCTTCAAGAAGCTGGTGTTGACATAAAAAAGGTTAAAGAAACCACAACTACTACTCTATTTGATATAAAGTTCAATCATGGCGTATTAGAGATCCCATCTTTCACTCTCTTTGATCTAACAGAAACCTTCCTCAGAAATCTCATAGCCTACGAGCAACATTCGTGGGATGTGCGTCCCAAGTATTTTACAGATTATGCCGTGTTCATGGATGATCTTATTAATACAGAGAAGGATGTCAACTTACTTCGTCTTAAAGATGTTCTTTTAAATGGATTGGGAGATGAGAAAGAAGTGACACATCTTTTTAACAATCTTTGCCGAGGGATTAGGCCTTCTAGTAATGATGACTTCTATTACAAAGATGTGTACAACGAATTGAATGGACATTACAAAAAATCGTGGAATGTGGCGATGGCAAAACTAAGACGCAATTATTTTCATAGTCCATGGGCAGGGATTTCTACCTTTGCAGCTATACTGCTTCTTTCGCTCGCTATTGTACAGACTGTCGTAGCTGCACTTGATCTGTATAAGTAATTAATTTCATCAATCTAATAAGCTAGCTTAGTGTGTTGCGTTGTTAAGAATGTTTGCTGAATATATATATATTTTCAAGTGGTTTATGCAATGAAATTATTATTATTATTATTATTATTATATTATTACTACTACTACTACTAGTAATTTACCCGTGCAGTGCACAACATATATTATATTATCTATATATTAAAAATAAATAAGCTACAATTTATACTATTTACAAATATTAAAGAAATACATTAATAATAAAAAATGAAATATACAACTATAATTTGTAAATTTGTTGACATATAGATTTAGCATTTGTCACAAACAACTTCATAATAAACTTTGATGGGTGATAGGTTAAAGGCTCGGTACTCGAAGCTCAACGGGAGTGCAAGGGACGACCAGCGGAGGTGGAGGAAAGGGTTCGAAGAGAGACAGGATGGGGTGCTTAAGGTCGACGGGTGAAAGGTCGGTTATTGGAAGGACTGACTCAAAGGGCGTGAGTTTGATAATAGACAAATATGCTTGGTGGTTCCTTTGGTGATAAGGCAGCTGAAGATCTTAGACTGAGAGTGATTGAACATAACTATTGAAACAGTTGATTACAATGGAGGAAAGGTCGGACCGAAGAAGACTTCTACAATTTAAGATAGAGTAAATACTCAAAATAGTCTCTCGACTATAGCATAATTCACAAATTGATCCTTAATTATTGATTCAATCCAATTAAGTCCTCAACTATTAAAAATTTACCCAATTAGGTCCTCCGTCAATTCTTCCGTTTAAAACCCGTCAACTTTGAGGTTAAAAGCGTAATTTAATCAGCTCAATGTCCAAAACCACCCCGCTACCTCGCTGCTCTCCCAACCCCTCTTTCGCCACCTCTGCCACGTCGCCCACCTCTCTCTTAACCTCTACCTCTGCCGCCCTCTTCTCTTCTTCACCATTGCCTCCGTCCTTTCCTATGTTGCCTCCCTACACCATCCCAAGAAAAAAACACAAATCTTCTTTCAATTAATATTGGTTGATTTGCTACAAGTTTTCCATAGTTCATCTTTTGCGTCGTCGGCAACCCGAACTGCAGCGAAGCGAGCTCGAATTTGAACCAGGGTTCAAATTCAAGTGGGCCGTAATCGATCTCGAGTTTATTCCCTTTGTCGATTCCTTTTGGTCTTGAAAAGCATTCTTGTTGTACTAATCAAGCTCGGCGTCTTTAGATAGCCAAAACGACTCCGGAGGAAATTCCGGCGGCGCTTCACTTCCGGCATCATCTTCAATAATGTAGGGGCGCCCAGAACTGCATATGCGATATGATCAGGGAATTGTGGAGCACTAGTGTGACATTGCTCGCATCCCAAATGTATATATGATTCTGTAGAATATAATCTGATAAGGCCCCTTTTCTCTCTCTTCAATGCTTTGAAATGCTTTACACTTGAGGTGCTTGTATTGTGAACCTTTCATTTCTGCTGTGAAATGGGATTTCACAGAGAAGATTAGTTAACTCAACAGCAATCACACAAAAGAATGTCATTGAAGGTATTCATTCATTTTTAACAAGTTTGTGAAAGCCAATTTTGATAGTCTGTAGTTTGGAAATATATCTACAATGGTGGAGGTTAAGATAAAAGTGGGCGACATGGTGGAGGCGGCAAAGGAGGTGGAGTCGAAGAGCAGCGATGTGATGGGATCTAGGTGGTTTTGGAGGTTGAGCAGATTTGATAGTAGATTCAATTCACTCTTTTTCTTCTTTGTTCAATCCTGGCCAACCACGGTTGTCGCTGGTGGCGATGAAGTCGAGAACCAAAAGGGATAAGTGAGACAAATAATAGAGCGACGACGTATTAGGTCTTAATTTTAGGTATAGTTTACTGTATAGTAAAGAAGCTGATGAAATTACTCTTTTGACCTCAAAGTTGATAGGCTTTAGAGGGAGGAATTGACGGAGGACCTAATTGAGTAAATTTTTAATAGTTGAGGACTTAATTGGATTGAATCAATAGTCAAAGATCAATTTGTGAATTATGTTATAGTCGAGGGACTATTTTGGGTATTTACTCTTTAATATATTATGCCATTGAATAATTTAATTAATGCTATGCGCAGCTTACGCGCAATAGCAGTATAACTACCGACCAACGACAATTACTATATAGACATTTCAGAGAGCTTTGATTGTGATTAGTCAGAAATCAGAATGCATGTGAAGGAAGACTTATGAAGGGTAGGCAGGCTCCAAGTCTCCAACAACCAGTCAACAAGGAAAACATTAATAAAAGAAACAAGAATGAGTTGCTAAAACTCAATTATTTCTGTTTACAGAATTGAAATAAAATTAGCTTATGAATAGGCATTTAAAATATTATTTTGAATAAGATTCACTAATAATTTTTATTGTGTCAAAATAAATTTGTATTCTTAGAAAATAGAAATTTTGAAAGACTTTGTAGGAGTCTTTTATCTTTGAACAAGATTAATGTAGATTATCAAGCTCGAGAATCATTTCAATTATTTGTTTTGCCAACGAGTCACCATCCAAAGTTGCATGGACCACTTCAACAAAGATGTATTTATTCTATTCATCTCTATACCTTGAGGATAACGTGTTTTTTTAAAGGGTGGAAAATGATGATACGCAAAAAGGAAAGAAATAATGGACAATAATTAACACGGCTGGAAATTATCGATTTTTCGACCACCCAAAAAACTGGTCGCAAAAAGTAATTTTTTTTCATTTTTCCGTCAAAGAATTATGTTGGTCGGAAAGTAGTAGGAAATTCCGACCACTTTTACTACGTGGTCCGAATATTTTGAACCTGTTTAAATTTTTAAATTAGATTTTTTTTCCGACCACTTGGTGGTCAGAAATTGATTAATATATATTGCTCCAGACTTTAGAAAAAGAATCGATTCAAACACTTAAGCCTTCCCCAATAGTAGAAATTTTGGTGTGGTTTTTGATGAGTTTTTATAGGTGTGATTAGGAAAGAAAAAATGAGGTGGAGAAAAAAAAAGAAAAAGAAAAAAATAAAACAAAATATAAAATTGAAAAAGAAATAAAAAAAAATACGACCATTAAAAAAAATGATACTATTTTGAATCATGATCCATAATGCTGTGTGGATCATGGTCCACTGTAAAATATGTCTGCGATAAGCTTGGCAATGGGAAACAATACAAACATGATCCCATTTACATGATGGTTAGTGGGATGAAAAGTAATATTGTTCGTGACATATTTATAAAGAAAAGTATAACACTTTAGAAAAAAAATGTAATACTTTTACATTAAAATATAAAAATATTACATTTTTTATTATAAGTAACAAACATTTTATTCCTTATTAGTATTAAAATTTTTAGTATAAGTATTACAGTTATATAGTGACCCAATTTAAAAGGCAAAAACTTGTGTGCGACCTTTCATGGATTCTTGTTTGTGAGACTGGTCGAGTCAAAATAAAATGCAATACTTATACTAGCAAATGTAATACTAAATCAGAAATAAAATGTTGAGTTTATTACCGAAATGATCCCTCGACTATTGTGAAATTGCCAATTTGGTCTTCGACAATTTTTCGTGCCCAATTAAATTCCTCGACTTTGAAAATTTTAACCAATTTGGTCATCCGTTTATTTTGCCGTTAAATATGTTTAACGGGACGAAATTGATAGTTTTGCTATAGTCAAGGAACCAAATTGGTAATTAATTTTCACTAAAATGGTCCCTTGACTATTGCAAAATTACTAATTTCGTCCATTGACTATAGCAAAATTATCAATTTGGTCCCGATTTTAACAGATGTTTAACGGCAAAATAAACGGAGGACCAAATTGGTTAAGATTTTCAAAGTCGAGGGACTTAATTGGGCACGAAAAATTGTCGAGAACCAAATTAGTAATATCGCAATAGTCGGGGGTCGGTAATAAACTCTAAAATGTTTATTACTTATACGATCAACAATTTTAATACTTTTGAAGAAAAATGTACTCCGTACTACTTTTACATTTTGATGTAAATGTATTATATTTTTTTTTATCAAAAAGTATTACATTTTCTTTTAGAAGTGCAATATTACTTATAATGTAAAAGGCCATGGCACAAAGGCCTGGAATGCATAACAATTCACCAAAGCACAAAGGCCATGAATCCATAACAATTCACCTTGTATTAAGGCACAGTTCATCAAAATAAAACAGATACAATATATCCAAAAATGAAACACTTAATGATCAAACCACACAAGCCCCACTGGAAGAATTAATGGCCAAAGCACAAAGGCCTGGAATGCATAACAATTCACCAAAGCACAAAGTCCATGAATCCATAACAATTCACCTTGTATTAAGGCACAGTTTATCAAAATAAAACAGATACAATATATCCAAAAATGAAACACTTAATGATCAAACAACACAAGCCCCACACCAAAAAGAATCAATAACGATTCCCACACCAAAAAGAATCAATAGCTATTCACCTTATATAGAGCACACCGTCAACACAGTTCACCATATTAAATAATAATAATAATAATAATAATAATAATAATAATAATAAAAATAAAGAAATTCCAATAGCCACAAAATAATTACTACGAATTAACAAAAACCTATAAATCAATACAGCAATACAGCACATAGACAAAACCCATACAACTGAATTTACCAGTAATTAGTGAAATATAAACCTTTAAAATAAATAAATAAAACACAGAATCCTAAATTCAAAAGAATCACAACAATGGACAAGCCAATCTACAAGAAAATCACCGATTCCGTATAAAAATTAACCAACCCAAAATATAAAACATTCAATTCTCATCAAGAAAATAAAAAGGGCACCGATCTTTGTATGAAATTAAAAACAACAAAAAGTATATAAAAACCTATAAATCAACACATAGACAAAACCCATACACAAGAATACATACAACTAAATTTACCAACAGTAATAAGTGAAATATAAACCTTTAAAAAAAACAGAATACTAAATTCAAAAGAACCACTACAATGGTGAATGGACAAGCAAGAAAACCCGTCAACAGAATTTGCAGAGATCTACAAGAAAATCACCGATTCTGTGTAAAAATTAAAAAAAAAAAACACAGAATATAAAACGTTCAATTCTCATCAAGAAAATAAGAAGGGCACCCACCGATCTTTGTATGAAAATTAAACACAACCAAAAACCTATAAATCAATTTTGTATGAAAATTAAACACAACCAAAAACCTATAAATCAATACAGCACATAGACAAAACACAACCAAAAACCTATAAATCAATACAGCACATAGACAAAACCCATACACAAGAATACATAACTGAATTTACCAACAGTAATTAGTGAAATATAAACGTTTAAAAACAAAACAGAATCCTAAATTCAAAAGAACCAATACGAAGGGCACCCACCGATCTTTGTATGAAAATTAAACACAACCAAAAACCTATAAATCAATAAACCACATAGACAAAACCCATACACAAGAATCCATAACTGAATACAGCACATAGTGAAAATCACCGATTCTGTGTAAAAATCAAAAAAACCCAGAATATAAAACGTTCAATTCTCATCAAGAAAATAAGAAGGGCACCCACCGATCTTTGTATGAAAATTAAACACAACCAAAAACCTATAAATCAATTTTGTATGAAAATTAAACACAACCAAAAACCTATAAATCAATACAGCACATAGACAAAACACAACCAAAAACCTATAAATCAATACAGCACATAGACAAAACCCATACACAAGAATACATAACTGAATTTACCAACAGTAATTAGTGAAATATAAACGTTTAAAAACAAAACAGAATCCTAAATTCAAAAGAACCAATACGAAGGGCACCCACCGATCTTTGTATGAAAATTAAACACAACCAAAAACCTATAAATCAATAAACCACATAGACAAAACCCATACACAAGAATCCATAACTGAATACAGCACATAGTGAAAATCACCGATTCTGTGTAAAAATCAAAAAAACCCAGAATATAAAACGTTCAATTCTCATCAAGAAAATAAGAAGGGCACCCACCGATCTTTGTATGAAAATTAAACACAACCAAAAACCTATAAATCAATACAGCACATAGACAAACCCATACACAAGAATACATAACTGAATTTACCCACAGTAATTAGTGAAATATAAACCTTTAAAAACAAAACAGAATCCTAAATATCTACAAGAAAACCACCGATTCTGTATAAAAATTAAAAACCCAGAATATAAAACGTCAAATCTCATCAAGAAAATAAAAAGGGCACCGATCTTTGAATCAAATTAAACACAACCAAAAGTATAAAGCAAGGCTGTATAAATGGCTTCGAAGGACAGATGAGATACTATATTAGTATTAGACAGAAAGAGGGAAGAAAAGAACGAAAGAAGATATTATATTAGACAGAAAGAGGGAAGAAAAGAACGAAAGAAGAAACTACCTTAAGTAATGGAGAATGGAGAAGTCTACAGCCTTCCGTGTCTTCGTCGTCACAAGAGAGGGTGCACAATATGTATAAAAATTTTAAAAATTACTGTGGAGCCTTGCCATTTCGACTCCGCTAATGCTAGAGCCAATTTGGCGACTCACTGCTTGCCCGAGGGCAAGTGCGATGATTATCTTGGAGCCTTGAGTCTCCTTTTATAGATGCCTCAAGGCTCCCATGCCACTTTTCCCACCGATGTGGGAAAAGTGGCAAAACTAAGGCCACGTTTGGTTCCCTCTCCCCGTCCTCCTCTCCTCTCCGTCACCGGCCATTTTCCACCCCCATCGCATCTCAGTCGTCCACCACCGCAGCAACTCCTCCGTCTTCCACCATAGCAGCAACCCCTCCGCCTTCCACTGCCGTAGCAACTTCCCAACCGTAGCTGCTCTGCCCGCTCCCTCCCTCCTCGTTTCTCCACTGCCGTCGCCGCCTACTTACCTTCCCCTCCCTGGGCTCCCCTTCCGCCTCCGCCATTCTTTGGAACACTGCCCTTCTCCGGCCACGACCATCACCCTTCTCCGGTCACCTCTTATCCCTCATCTCAAAAAAAGCTAAAATAATATTTTATATCTTATTGGAGTTGGGGATTGCTTTTTCTTTTTGCTTTGGGGGTTGGAAAAGGTTGCTTTGATTAGTGCATCCGTGTAGTGGGTTTGGGTTTTGGGAAAGTTTGGTTGGAGTTTGTCTTTTGTTATTGTTTTGTTCTCCTTTTGCAGTTGTATTTTGTTCAATCTCGTACTTTTGGCGAGTTTTCTTCCTCTCGTGTTTTAATGAGTTATTTCCTCTCGTGTTTTAACGAGCTTTGTTTGTAAGCGTAAATTGATTACTATGGTCATGACAAAAGTTAACCTCATTCTGGACAATGAAAAAGCGCCTCTTTACTTGATTGGGAGGCTTTCATCTGATAAACCGGTCAAACCTTATGCAAGATCGGAATTGATTTGTCAGACTGGAATATTGTCAAAGAGCAAGAAAATTGAGATGAAGATCCAGATGATGTGCAAAACATGTCAATCAAAGTTAGTCATACTTATGATTGGTCAGGTCTATATCAGCTTTCAATTTGCTGAACAATCTGCGAACCAAGTTCTCCGTAGCATAGCTAGGAAAGTTGTTTCTATGTCAGATTGTATAGGAATGGTTTACTATTCCATTGAATCTTGTTGTAACGTTTCGCGTTGTGCTTTAATGAATTAACTGGTTACCCTTCAAAAAAAAATAGTAATATTTAATATTATTATTAGGGAAAATTGCATTTTTCGTCCCTAAGTTATAGGGTAATTGCATAATTCGTCCCTAAGTTATGGTAATACTCACTTTTCGTCCCTAATTCTCATAGACGTTGCACTTTTCGTCCATGAGTTATTCAAATTGCAAATTTCGTCCCTAAGTTATCATTGCATTGCACTTTTCGTCCCTAACTTAAGTTTGCAAACTTCGCTAAACTTTCGTTTTAAAAAAATTTTAATCGAACTTTTTCAGTAAACTACGTTAAAAAAATTGGCATTGAACTGGAAAAGTTCGATTAAAAATTTCTTAAACGAAAATTTACCGAAGTAGTTTTCGTCCCTAACTTAAGTTTGCAAACTTCGGTAAACTTTCGTTTTAAAAAAATTTTAATCGAACTTTTTCAGTAAACTTCGTTAAAAAAATTTGGCATTGAACCGTAAAAGTTCGATTAAAAATTTTTTAAACGAAAATTTACCGAAATAGTTTTCGTCCCTAACTAGTGTGCAAACTTCGATAAATTTTCGTTTTAAAAAATTTTTAATCGAACTTTTTCAATAAACTTCGTTAAAAAATTGGCATAGAATCGGAAAAGTTCGATTAAAAATTTTTTAAACGAAAATTTACTGAAGTTTGCACACTTATGTTAGGGACAAAAAATGCAACGCAATGATAACTTAGGGACGAAATTTGCAATTCGAATAACTCAGGGACGAAAAGTGCAACGCCAATGAGAACTTAGGGACGAAAAGTGAGTATTACCATAACTTAGGGAAGAATTCTACAATTACCTTATAACTTAGGGACGAAAAATGCAATTTTCCCTTATTATTATTATTATTATTATTAAATATTAATTAAATATATGTTACTCTACTAAACAAACAAGGATATTGGCATAATCATGTTGAGTAGATACTATAGATAATGTTATGTTGTAATCATAAAAAAAAGTTACTATTTATTTACATTTTTGTTATATAGTTGGTTTACATTTTTTATATAGTTATTGTTAATATTTATGATTAATTAATACTACGTATAACTTTTAATTTAAAACTTTATTATGTGTGACTATAAATTCTCAAATACTTATCTAAAAAAAAAATTCTCAAATACTATTTTTATATAAATATATAAATATAAGTTATATCACAGGCAAATTATATTGTGGATCATGAATAAATGTTCAAGGTACATCATTTGGTATATTACTAAATAATAATGTATCTTTAATAAATAAATAATGTACATTTAAAATTTGAACTTTTAGGAGGCGTTTGGTTCAAATTATATAAGATAACCAAGGTTATATTTGTTATTTTTTCTTATAACTAGTCATTTGCTTCAAAATATTTTACGGGATGAAGTAAAATCGTACTTACCATTTTACTAATTTTATGTGTACTCATAGCCGTGACCACGGTTCGATTCCGGATTCGAATCGACGGTTCAAGGTTCTGGAAAATTGCAAACCGGAACCTTATTTAGTTTGTGATTTAGTAATAGTATATATAGTATATATATATATATATATATATAATATGTTTTCTTATTTAGTATTTAGAAAAGGCAAGCGCATTGGGTTCAGATAGTATGCAGTGACTCAAAGTAATGGATTTTGACGGGATCCAAACTAGCAAGATTGGGATCGGCTGCTCGCAGGCGATCGCTCCGGCAGACTTGGTTTCCTTCAGATCGCCAAGGGCTTCAGAAGTAGTCTTTCCTCTCTCTATATTCGACTGTGTTTTTGCTTGTGTCTGCGTGTGCATTATTTCTGCACTTACTCCTACTCCGTATGTTGATGTTCATGCAGAATTTTCTCCTATTTTTCTTAAAATTTGGAGAATATAATGCTAAAGAACTCCATTTGGCACTGAAGTGGCAAAGAGTAGATTCGATATTGGATGCAGTGAGTGTGCTATTTGAAGAATTGAATATCAAAATTGGTTGATATTCATTGAATTTTGATTCACTATTAAAAAAAAAATTATTCAGTGAGTTTGAGTTTTTCCTGAAGTATGCATTTGGCCAATATCTACCAACAACTCTGTTTGTACTGTACGTGTGCAAAATACAGTGTTGGTGAAATTGGATCATAGCTGACTCAGGCGGAGGCGTCAGAGTTGCGAGGAACTGGAGGAAACAGACGGCCACATCGCCACATCGGAGAGGCGAGGTTTCAATTTTCGATTGGCGAATTCGCTCGGGTCAGGTTGTTTCAATCTTTTTTACTTTAAACATTTAATTTTACATGTGTTAACTGTGTGGTTTGCTGTTTGCTGATTAACTGTGTGGTTTCATTGGTTTACCCTGCCCTGTCTTGTTGATCGTTGTTTGCCTGCATTGCCCGGTCTTGCTGTTAACTTTAAACATTTAATCTTGTTGTTTGCTGTTTGCCTGCACTGCCTGGTTACTTATTTGATTTTATATTTATTTATATATTAAGATTATGGCTTCTGGCATTAGAAAATATAAATCTGGCTATGAAAAACGTAAGAAACAAAAAAAAAAATGAAGAGGTACAACGGTTACAAAGAGGAGCATTAGATAAGTTTGTAATTAAACCACAAGTTTGTTCTGAAAATCCAAATGTTGATATTGATAATTTGAATAATTCACCCAACAATGATAATGAAGTAGAGAATGAGAATTTGAATAATTCCCCCAACAATATTAATGAAGTAGAAAATGACAATTTGAATAATTCACCCAACAATGATAATGAAGTAGAGAATGACAATGTGGATAAAAATATTAAGGAAGTAGAGATTGATATTTTTGATCCAAGAAATTGGGATGGACTTGATTCGAAAATGATTGATTTATTAGCAATCAAGGGTCCCAAGAGAGACAATTCTATTGTAAAAGGTCCTAAAGATAAGTTTTCTAGGCGCACTACAAGAAAAATGCACATAGACAACACTAAAAAGACAACAGTTTTTGACAAAAGTGTTGTCTTTTGTGTAAAAGACAACACTTTTGGACAAAACCGTTGTCTTTGACGCAACACTTTTATCAAAGACAACGGTTTTTACCGAACCGTTGTCTTTAGTGTGTTGTCTTTGTGCATTTTGTCAAAAGACAACACCGCAAAGACAACGATTTTTAAAAACCGTTGTCTATGTGCATTTAAAAAAAAAAAGACGACAGTTTTATGTAACCGTTGTCGTTGGTGTGTTGTCTTTAAGTGCACTTGAATACACAACACTACCAACGGTTTTTTAAAACCGTTGTCTTTGCGCGATTTTTCTTTTTAAGACCGATTTTATTTAACCGTTGTCGTTTGTGTGTTGTCTTTAAGCACACTTGAATAGACAACACTTCAAAGACTACGGTTTATTAAAACCGTTGTCTTTTTGCACCCGTTTTTTTTATTTAGACAACGGTTTTATTTAACTGTTGTAGTTGGTGTGTTGTCTTTAAATGCACTTGAATACACAACACTACAAAGACAACGGTATTTTAAAACTGTTGTCTTTGGGCGTTTATTTTTTTTGTAAAGACAACGATTTTATTTAGCCGTTGTTGTTGGTGTGTTGTTATTAAATGCATTTTAATACACAACACTTCAAAGACAACATTTTTTTTAAAACCGTTGTCTATGTGCATTCGGTTTTTTAATTAAACAACGGTTTTATGTATACATTGTCATTCATGTATTGTCTTTAAGCGCACTTTAATAGACAACACTTCAAAGACAACAATTTATTAAAATAGTTGTCTTTGCATGTGCACCCGTTTTTTATTTAGACAACGGTTTTATTTAACCAATGAATCGTATTAGCGGGTTTGACTAACGGATAATATATATTAGCGTTTTGTAAAAAATTATTTGATAAAGTTAGTTGTTTAAGTTAGCGATTAACATGTAAAATGACCTAAAAGGGTATAATAATAATAATAATAATAATAATAATAATAATAATAATAATAATAATAATATTAATATTAATAATAACATGAAAGTTGAATAATAATAATAATAATAATATTATTATTATTATTATTATAATAATAATAAACAACGTCATGTAATAGGTTGACCCACTATATTTTTTATTTTTATTTTTTTTGAAAAATTTATAATTAAAGACCAAAATACCTTTATATTTAACGACATTAATTTAAGTAATTTTTATTATTAGATGACTAAAAATAGTCATGTCACAATAATAATATAATATTAGGACCAAAAGTGAATGTTCTCATAAAAAATGGACTAAAATGAACTGTCGCATATAAATCTAGGACAAAAAATAGAATTAACTTTAATAATAATATTTATATAAAATCAAAATAATAAATAAAAAAAAGAAAAAGAAACAAGGAAGCAGCAAATTGCTGCTTCCTTGTATAGTCCCACTTTTCCCACCGTCCCACATCGGTGGGAAAAGTGGGAATAGAGCCTTGAGGCTCCTATTTAAGGAGCCTCAAGGCTCTATGATTGCCAAATCTTATTGAGGGTTTGGCTCTCACCTTCAACGTTTTTTAAACTAATTTTATTAATTAGAGGTGTTTTAGGAAAAATTATATATATTTTTTCTTAAAATGCCATATGCAAATGTTGCTAAATGTAACGTTTGCAAAAATTAATCAAATAATTAATTTGGTGTTTTAACAATACTAGTTTCAACAACAATTTTTAATCATTGTCATTTGAAGAAAAGACAACGGTTAAAAACAACACTCATTAATAGACAACGATTTTTAACTGTTGTCTTTTCATGAAAAGACAACGGTTAAAACCCGTTGTCTTTGCACGGGACTTACAACAACACCGGCTTCAACAACACTGACAACGGTTTTTAATCGTTGTCTTTTCTAGAAAAGACAAGAAAAGACAACGGTTAAAAACCGTTGTCTATGTGCGTGACTTTCAACAACACCGGCTTCAAGAACACTCAATAGACAACGGTTTTTAACCGTTGTCTTTTCTAGAAAAAACAACGGTTAAAAACCGTTGTCTTTGCGCGGGACTTACAACAACACTGGTTTCAACAACAGAAATTTTATCTTATAGACAACGATTTTTAACCGTTGTCTATGAGCATTTTTCTTGTAGTGGCGGTTTAATGCAAAATTGTATATTAGGGTCTTATGAAATGGAGAAAGATGTGATAATTGCATGTTATTTATTTGTATGATATTTCTTTTTTGGCATTTTGAATATTCTTTAATCAATATGATGTTTAGATATTCAAAATTGAATGGACACAACTAGAAAGAAAGTAGCTACAGAAATTTACTTTGTAATTTTAATTAATCTATACAAAATGTTTAACTACACAACATACGTAAGTTAAGATTCTTATAACCTTATACTTAAAACAAAATTATTAGATTTTCTTTTACTTGAGGATGTGGAAATTCATGTTTTGTTTAGATAAATTTGTGTTTTTGAACTACTACATATGTTATGGCCATTCTTTTGGTGCATTGCAATATGTTATGGGCATTCTTTCTGGTGCATTAAGAGATTTTATTGTGTTTGTTTCTAATGATATTGACAAATATTTCATTACATGTTTGAGTTATAACACCAGAATAGTGAAATAATTTTTATAACTCAAAAAGAATTATTAATCAACCTTTTGTATACTTAAATATGAATAAATAAAATTACTATATACAACAGTCAATTGCAAATGGTTATTTTTTTAATTATGTAATATGTTTTTCTATATACATATTAATTATTAAGTATCATGCAGTTAAATATGAAAATAATATAAAATACATTGATAAGATGTTGAGGCAAGTTATTGAAAAATCTATTTACTACACTTATGATATCCTTTAGTTACACACACTTATGATATCCTTTGATTGTTAAGTGACTTAGTCCATTATGAAGTTGTTTGTGACAAATGCTAAATCCATTTGTCAACAAATTTACAAATTATAATTGTATACTTCATTTTTTATTATTAATGCATTTCTTTAATATTTATAAATAGTATAAATTGTAGCTTATTTATTTTTAATATTTACAAATATATAATATATGTTTTGCACTGCACACGGGTGAATTATATTACTAATAGTAATAATAATAATACTTCATTGCATAAACCACTAGAAAATATACATACATACTGCAAACATTCTAACAACTTAACACACTTATTAGATTGATGAAATTATAATTAGTCCTTATACAGATCAAGCGCAGCTACGACAGTCTGTATAATAGCGAGCGAGAGAAGCAGTATAGCTGCAAAGGTAGAAATCACTGCCCATGGACCGTGAAAATAATTGCGTCTTAGTTTTGCCTTCGCCACATTCCACGATTTGTTGTAATGTCGATTCAATTCTTTGTACATATCTTTGTAATAGAAGTTAGCCTTACCGGAAGTCCTAACCCCTAGGCAAAGATGGTTGAAAAGATGGGTCACTTCTTTGTCATCTCCTAATCCATTTAAAAAAATATCCTTAAGACGAAGTATGTTGACATCCTTCTCTGTATTAATTAATAAGATCGTCCATGAATATGGCATAATCTGTGAAATAGGTGAGACCCACATCCCACGAATGTTGCTCGTAGGCTATGAGATTTCTGAAGAAGGTTTCTGTTAGATCAAAGAGAGTGAAAAGGGGGATCTCTAATACGCCATGACTGAACTTTATATCAAATAGACTACTTTGATTGACCTTTTTGAAGTCAACTCCAGCTTCTTGAAGCTCACTTGCAGTCCGTATAATGCGTTCATCGTATATACAATTCCTTCAACCTTTCCATCTTCCTCAACTCCGGCTTCCCATGATGGTAAGGCCCGATGGATATTGTCAAAGGTGTATAAGCCTCTAGGTTTGTTTTACGCAGCCTCTCGTGCACTTTAAATATACATGCTTCTGAAGATAATTGTTTTACATTTTTAAGCTCTTCCGAAAGGATTCTTATTGGTAAATCTTGTAGATGCTCCATGTCTACAATCAATAATGTATCTTTTGCCTGTTACATTCATGAATTGTAGTCAATGTTAGAGTTTAAAGTATTTTTAATTTTTTTGTCCCCAGAGCAGGCCGGTGTCAATTGAGCACAAACATAATTTCTTTTATTTAGCATTCCTACATACAACTAAACAAATAATTTTAATACCGATTAGGCACATGAACAGTTTTTTCACCATCTAGCATGATAATATCTGATTTTTTTCAAAGTAGGGTGAGATTAATCAATTTACAATACTTAATGAATAAAAAACATTTTATCAATCTCGTCAAATGGTAAATGATTTTATTATATTGAAAATTTACTATAAAACTAATAGAGTTGGAGGTCAAATCTCTAACATTTTCACATAAATTCAAAGGCTAGTATCGCTCGATCTAACCACAAGGTCTTGAATATTGGTAAGGGAATGAGATGCCATGGCATTGCTTATCAAGTATATCTATGACTATGAAATTAATATGAAGCTAACTAAGAGAATGAGCAATGAAACAGCCGATGAGGTATTGGTCTTGCTATTTTTAGTTGTTTAGTTCTCAATTTTTTTATGTACATGCGGTGGGAATGAAACCTATGACCATTTACTTAAAATTATGAATGTATGTTATTTCTTGACTACAAGGCTTAAAGAGGTGACAATATAAAAAGTGTATAATATGTTATTTCAATTGAGGTTGGATTGATACTATTAAAGATTTAATTTCACCATCTCTTTTATCAATTTATTGTACATACACAACTAAGGTGAGGGTGAGACCTAGCCTTAATTAGCTTCTTTGTCTAAATGAACAAAAAAGGTTGACATGGCAGTCATGCAGATTTTAAAAAATTAGGGTATGTACATTCAAAATGCATGTCTGTTTATATATTTATATTGATTCTAATTGTGATTCATGTTTACTATCAAACAAAGTAGTTGACTTTGATTCAATTTAAATACCAATATTCCAACGAAACACCCTATTAGTTTTCTTAGTTTTAATGAATCATATTCTCAACTCTCAAGTGATCAAAACTTTCTCATATAATAATAAGTTTCCACCTTTTAAGTTCGTTACATTGTCAAGAAAGTATGGACTTTCCTAATTAGTGACCTCTAAATATTAATTAACATTTAACATTTAACTGGTAAGTGGCGAATCCAGAAATGTCATCTACTTTGGGCAAAAAATAATAATATTTATGGTAAAATATGAAATGGTTGAAATAAATTTTATATCATCTCTATTAATATAATATTCATAAATACTTTTTATTTTAATTAGATCAACTATAAGTATTTCTAGAATAATTTAAATATGATAACACACTTTTGAAACTTCTAGATTATATTGACTAGATAGTTCATCAAAAGTAAATTTTCTTTTAAAATATTTTTTCATAATTGAATTACAAAATATCAATTTTAATTCTAATGAGAAGATAAAATTAAAATATAATTATATATTCAAAGTGTGCTAGATAAAGATAAAAAGGGAAAATGGTAGATTTAGTTTATAAGTTATACCTAAATTGTAGGTTCAATTTATGAATTATAACCCTATATAAATTTTCCCCCTTTAATTATGTTGAAAGTAGAATTTTCAATCCATTACTTACAAACTTTCTTAACATTAACAATTTATTTTTAGTTTCCAAAATATTAAAGGACACATTGGGTCATTTTGTAAAATTTTCACAAATTCTCTCTATGAATCTTCATATATACATTATTCTTACGACAAAACCCTTGCTAAACATATACTTGTTTGTTCTGATTGAGGAGGAATTTGAGAAGCAAAAATGACAAGCAGAACATTAATTAGGATTATTGAAGATACACCAATGTGTAAGTTCAATATGTTAGTTTATTAGCTTTCAAAAAAATATTTTAGTTTATTAAAATATTTCCTTTTGTTGAATGTAAATTACTCTTTTAAAAAAAATACTCCATAGTAAATTACTATTTTTGATATCTCATTGATTTCATACCTTAATAAGTAATATATGCAAAAGGTGAATGCAATGGATTGTTATTTTAATCTAAACACAATATTTTTTTTGTATTGTTGTATTTCATTAGAGGTTCAATAATTTTTTTTTAAACCATATAATGACGTTGGTTTTAGCTAGATTTAGTGAAAGTTTAGTGGATGGGATAATTATCTTTATTAGTCTTTAGATGAAGCAAATAACGTGAAAAAAAAAAACCATATAATTATCTAACCTCCACCGATACACTTAAGGAAGATTTAGTGCAACATCTAACATTTGTTATTAGTCAACCACATATAAAAAAAAATTTTTTTAAAAAAAAGAGGAGCCTAACAAAAAATTAAGTTGCATCATCATGCTAAATTTAAGAAGCAAATAATTAAAAGCATGTGTTATATATAGATAAAGCTTATTTTTACCCGTTAAAAAAACATCTTGCTCAGGTTATCAATTTGTATAAGATAATAATTCATGGACTGAGTCTACAATTTAAGTAGCGTATATTATCAAATTTCATGGAGGAAATTTGAGGAAATAACCAATGTTTTTTAATAATCTCAGAAATTCAAAATAAATTGTTAATATTAACAAAATTTATAAATAATGGATTGGAACTGCCACTCTCAACATAATTAAAGTAAAAAATTTGTATAGAATAATAATTCACTGACGGAGTCTATAATTTAGGTATACTAATATACTAAAATTGCCATTTTTTTCAAAATAAAGTTAGAACATATATTTAAGGTGTGCAACAAATAATGTAGTGAACTAGGTTTGACCCCTAGACCTTGCATAAAAAATAATATAACCTCTAACTGCAAACTAAGCTTTCTCAACCAAATGAAGCACAAAGAGCCAATATCGCCTCCACTAAGGCTCGGGGTGCAAGCAGGTGCCACTACACCACAAGGCCTTTGTCATATATATATATATATATATATATATATATATATGGTGCTGGGGTCAGAGAGAGGGACAACTGCCCTCATTATGTCCTAGATCTGCCCCGTTAACAATTTGAAATACACATGAACTCACTCAAGACATGCCACAATAATTAGTGGGAGTGGGGAGGAGGAGCAGGAGGGGACTTTATCACAAATAAGAAATTATATGTATTTAATTTGAAACTTTGAAAGTATGAATGTAACTGAAAGGGCAACGAAGCATGCATACCTCACTGCCTTTGACAATGCAAAAAGTTCGATGTTTAGTGGGGTATTTTTCGCCAAGGTTTATTTGGCATTTGGTTGTTTTTTATAGATGAGAAATCGTTGCATTTCAAGGTGTTGATGTGTTTTGCTTTATAGCACAGATTTGTGAGGCTAACTTTAGTTAATTGCGTCACCAGTATGACCTCATCCATGACCTACGTCTGGCCACATTTATATCCATGCTTTACGCCAAATGTATTAAATTATGAGTTAATTCCAATCGAGGTCACTTGTCTTTTGTGGTAATTTTAAATTTGATCTTAAATTATTATTTTTGTCATTTAACATCTTAGATTATTATTTTTTGGACATTTTTAGTCGTTTTCAAGACCTTTTTTTTTTTAATAAGGGTATTTTTTGTCTCTTCATTTTTTCTTTTGTTATTTTTTTCTGGTTTCAACCGGTTTAATTGGTTTAGGATTTTATTAAAATCGATTGAAAAATATGATTACTAAATGTAGGAGCTAGGTTACCTGAAGTTCTAAACCAATTAAACTTGTTCAAACCGGAAAAATATGTATTTGAATTACATATATATACACACACATATAGGAACGCATATAGGAGCACACCGGTGAGAACAAGCATGAATGATTTAAATAAGAACTAATTTGAGGGAGAGGGTGCCTGTGATTTTTTATTTTTAGTTTTTGCTGCGGGGTTAATAAGTGGTCCGCGGGGAGGGAAGTGGGGACGGAGGGTGGTTCCTGGTCGTGTAATTTTTTAAGAGGCCTGGTGTTTGGTGTGCATTTATGTGTTGCACTGTGTGCATTGTATTGTGTTGTGGGTGGGTTTGGTTGGGGTCTGTGTTGTTTGTTACAATATTGGGTTGGGGGCTTGCGCTGGTGGTGCGTTATTTCTAGTGGTGTTATTTTATTTTTTTAGTCAATGTATACATTATTCGTTAACTTTACTATATCATAATAGAATTTCTATAGACTTTTCCTTCACAAATATAAATACTTGAAATTCAACCCGGCCTCTAATAACCCCAAACTTTTCAGTTTTTTTTTTACAAACTATGGGTGGTTTAGCAACTTAAAAAAATGGAAGATTTTCCAAAAAAATTCCACCTAATCCTAATACTAATATTATCAACTAATCAGGATGTTTGATTATTAGACCAAGGTATTTGATTTTCCAAATACATCATTATTGTATACTCTTTCATATATATAGCGCAATCCAATTTTGATTTTTAACATTTTTTTTAAATGGAAATACCTAACTAACCTAAAAATAAGAAATTTCCTCTTGACAATGATATATGTTGTATGTGTAAATCCTAGATGTGAAATAGACGGAATCCATCTCTCAAGGGTTTCATTTTAAAAAACAAAGAAAAAAGATTTTTTATTATTGATATGAGAATCAATCCTACTATTTTTGGTTCTGAAATTTCCGCGGTTGAAAAAAAAAAAACTGGGGCGTATCGTCAAAATCATTCGTCCGGTATTAGATGTAGCTTTTCCTCCCGGGAAGATGCCTATTATTTATAATGCTCTGGTAGTTCAAGGGCGAGGCAATGAACAAACGAAAAGAAATGGAGAAGTGAAAAAATGAAAAATGAAAAACTTATTTACTAAAACCAATCCTCTAAAATAACTTTCCATCTCCATTCTTCCATTTCTATACAAATTTGGAGAGAGCCAAAATGGACTTCTCCATTTTCCAAATGGAAAACAGACGGGTGAGCAGTACTTTAGTAGCCCTGAGGTCCCAAATCCTATTATTATCTTTATTATCCTATTCTTTTTCTTTTCTTCTTCTTGCGCTGCGCATGCACAAATCCTATTATTATTATTATTATTATTGTTGTTGTTGTTGTTGTTGTTGTTGTTGTTGTTATTATCTTTTTTATTATTATTATTATTATTATTATTATTATTATTATTATTATCTTTATTATTATTATTATTATTATTATTATTATTATTATTATTATTATTATTATCTTTATTGTTATTATTGTTATTATTATTATCTTTATCTTTATTATTGTTGTTGTTATTATTCTTATTATTGTTATTATTATTATTATTATTATTATTATTATTATTATTATTATTTATTATTATCTTTGTTGTATAAAAATACAAATGTTATATGGCCGGGATGATTGTATTTAATGAAGTTTTGAGTATTTTGTTTTGTAATCAAACTATGCACTAAAACTAAAGAAATGAAAAAAAAGAAGGAGAAATGAAGAAGGAAAATTAGAAAACTGGAGGAATGGAGAAGGAAAATGAAAAACTGGAGAAATAGAAAATTGGAAATGGAAAAATAGAAATTAAAATGAAGTAAACGACCTGATAAGTGCCAAAATATTCATGTTTTCACCTTGCATTTAAGTTTATATTCCTTGTCATTTGCTATAATTTTGTCCAAAATGTTCTCATTTGATTCATTTGTGTGTTTAGGCCCAATTCTTGGTGATTTAGCTGAATTGAATGATTTTTGGAGCATTTCGGATGCATGTACAGTCAATGGGAGCTAATGAGAAGCTATGAAGATGAGAGAAACACCTCTTAGAGAGCCAAATTATGGTGTCTTCAATGGTCTTGGTCATTTGGATAAACAAAGGCAAAATTGGAGCAAAAGAGCAAGAAGTTGAGATTCCCGCACAATTCGTCCACTACTCGGTTTTTTGGCCATATCTCTGCATAGCAGTGTCCAAATCAAGTGATCTTTATGTCATTGGAAAGCTAACTTGAAGGGCTACAACTTTGGTGAAGACAACAAACGCTAATTCAAAGGATTCAGGGGTGAAAAATAGCCTAGAAGACGACTAATGTGCACAGAAATGCTTCCCGCAGTAGGCCACAATTGTGGCCACGGGTGTGGCCACTGGGCAGTGAAACCTTCATTTCTGGCCACGGGCGTGGCCACACCCGTGGCCAGCCTCTGCAACTTTTTTCAGTCCCGTTTTTAGCCTTTAAAATGGGATTTCTTACACCCAAAAACAGATCTTTCATTTCCCCTTCAATTTTTAGTTAGGTTTAGGTTTAGGATAGCTTAAATTAGTGTAGATTTGTTGTTCCATTCCATTTTCAAGCTCAAGACACCTTGCAATCTTGGATTCCAAAGCTTAAATAGAGAAGTTTTCTTATTCTCCTCTTTCCTTTGATTTCCATTTATGCTTTCAATTTCTCTTTTATTATTGTGTATCTATTGTTATATTATGAGTAGCTAGGTGATTTGGGACTAGGATTTGGTTTGATTTCTTGCTATTGATGCCTATATGGGTTGTATTGCATAATAGGGGATTATTTGGGTGTTCTAGGGTTGTTGTGTGAAATGAGTTGGATATGATATTGTGTATAATTGTTGTATCCCTTTTATATGCATGTTTTGGGGTGTGTTTGTTGCTACGAGAGTAGAGCTTGTACACTAGCCACACATTCACACACTTAATGCTCAAGAGAGTATTTCGGGTATTAATGAGTATTTATGCTTTGTGTTCTTGTTTAGGCAACTTTAGGATGGATTGTCACGAGAGTGGAGTTCATAGTGAGGTTGCAAGTCCAAATAGCTACGAGAGTGGCATTTGGACATTTTTGTGCATCTCACTTACCCTATGCCCTTGTTTTAATCCCCTAATCCTAAGTAGTATAATTGGCATCTTAGCTTGAATCAACCAAGTCCCGGTCCTTGTTTAATTTGTCTTTTGCTAAACCATATCAACCAAACTCCTTAATGATAGGCCTAGCTTCTATTAGAATAGTTTTAGCTTGTGCTTAACTCCACATTACATCAATTCCTAACATTACAAGAGTCATCTCCAGTGGAACGATATCTAAACTCTATACTGTGATTTGATAATTGATGGACCCGTGAAAAAGTCCTTGTCACGACCCCAATGTTGTTTTGTCTAAATTAGACAAACTTTTCATCTATTCCTGTGAAATTTTAAGGTACGTTTCAAAACTTTTAAAGATACTCATATACTTTTTGTTTTAATCTTTTTATTTTTATACATACCTATAAAAATCATTGCAAATATTTTATTATTGTTGGAAACAACAACTAGGTTTTGTTACCATTTCTTGTAGGCACATTTTTGGTCTTATAGTAGCTAGTTGATTTGTTGTACTTAATTATTAGACTAATCTAATTTTATTGATCCGATAATCTTTCTAGATAGAAGGCTCCGATTAATTCCTAGTTGTTAGTTCTCTTCTAGAAAGCAATTCTCACAATAATGCGGTTATATATATATATATATTCTATTTTATCTGTCATACTTATTATTCATTGGTTAAACAAACACTTTCTTATTTATTTATTTTCATTAGTATTTTTTACTTATTTTTAAATTTGATTTTTTATGCGTTCAATAATACTTTTAGTGTAGTTTCTAAATATATAAATTTTGTATATTAATAATAAACATAATATTATAAAAAATTAAATTAAAAATAATTTCAGTCAAGCCCCATTAATCGAACCAGACACATAAAATAGGACGGAGGGAGTATGTATATATATACACACACACAAATCTTAATCTACATTCTTATCGAAGATAAAGACTCCTATGAAATCTTTTTCAAAATTTTCCATTTTTTAAGAATACAAATTTATATTCTCAAAAAAAAAAAAAGAATACAAATTTATTTTCAAACAATTCAAATTATTAGTGAATCTTATTCAAAATAATATTTTTAAATGCCTATTTCTTATGGGAAAATTGTAATTTATGTTCCTTCATAATATTCCAATTGTCAATATGAATCCTGAATTATTAGTGATGTAAATGTTGCCCATCAATTTTTAAAACAGTACACATATTGCCCTAGATCCGTTTTAAAACGGCACCGTTTTAAGCCCCAGGTTTGTGAACGGGATGAGCAAGGCAAATTATTATGTGAACCATGGTTCACATAGTTGTGTGGACCATGAATGCAATATACATTTTTAAAATATTAAAAATACATTATTTGTGTACTAAATGTACATTATTTGATAATATATAAAAAAAATTATGTACTTTCAAATAATGTACTTTACATATACAAATAATGTATTTTTAGTATATTAAAAATGTACTTTTTATTTATGGTTCACACATGTGTGGACCATGGTCCATGAAATAATGATTGGAGTAGCAATACATGTACCGTTTTAAAAATAGGGGTGTGGTGAGTGGGGGCAGCTACCCCCACTGCCCTCATTGTGGCTCCACCAATGTGTATATTTTTATTTGAAAAATTAAAAAAAAAAGTGTGTTTTTCAAATCCTTTCTTTAAGTAGGAAAATGGTAAATGTACCATGGTAGAAATACATATATGCTTTCCGATTTTCATTTTCTATTTTCTATTTTTAAGAACAATAAAAATAAAATTCAATATATTTATTAAATGCACGTACGTAACATTCTCTTATATACAATATTCTTTGCCTATTCAGCCGTAAAACATACTCTCCTTATGCACACTTAAATTTTCTTTGCTTTTGGTGTGTTGATTAGTCCTTGGCATCCTAAACTTATCACGGCTTTTTTTCTTTATTTTGTTTAGAATTTTGGTGATATGGAAGAAACAGTGTAGAAGGGAGAGGGTTAATTAAGGAACTCATGCAAATTCAACTTTTTTCATACATTTTTGAGTTCTTACAAATAAAAAAAAAAGGAAAAAAAAAAAGATGCGTGTTATGCATACTAGCCTACCCAGCTAGCGCACGTAGTACACAGTCATTATTGTGTGGATCATATTATCAAATAATGTGCATTTAATATAAAAGAGCAAATACCAATTTTGGTCCCACGACTATTAGCAAAATGACAATTTTGGTCCACATGTTTCATATCTACCAATTTTAGTCCCACGATTATTGTTTAGTACCAATTTTGGTCTCACGACTATTGTTTTAGTGCCAAAATTCATCGCGCCGGTCACCCATCTTTTTAAAACGTGCCGAAATCTAAAATTTTTAAAGATGTTTTCGTCATTTTCAACTCAATATCCCAATTTGAGCATGAATAAAGAGATTTAAGCCCTAAGATCAATCACAATTCACAATTCCCCTCCTCAAATTAAGGTAAAATGAGGAGGAAAACTGCGAATTTTGATCGATTTTAGGACTTAAATCCATTTATTCATACTCAAATTGGGATATTAAGTTGAAAATGATGAAAATACCCTTAACAATTTTAGATTTTTGCACGTTTTAAACGGATGGGTGACCGGCGCGATGAATTTTGGCATTAAGACAATAGTCGTGGATGAAAATTGGTACTAAAGCAATAGTCGTGGGACCAAAATTGGTAGAAATGAAACATGTGGACCAAAATTGTCATTTTACTAATAGTCGTGGGATCAAAATTGGTATTTGCTCTAATATAAAATAATGTCTTTTAGCATATTAAAAATGTGTATTTAAGAGATGTACATTATTTTTGTACTGAATGTACATTATATTGTATAATGTACATTTAGTAAACAAATAATGTATATTTAATATATTAAAAATGTACATTTTGTTATAGTCCACACAATAATTTGCCAGATAACACATGTGCTAGCTTGGTGTCTCTATTTTTTTTTTTTTTTTTTTTTTTGCCTTTTGACCCTTGGCTTAAAAATAAAAACCGTTAAGTTATATATATATATATATATATATATATATATATATATATATATATATATATATATAT
>NC_044930.1:9493798-9587480 GCF_003576645.1 Ipomoea triloba
TATATATATATATATATATATATATATATATATATATATATATATATATATATATATTTTACCGCTGGGTTGCCTGTGGCAATGTGAAAGTTTACCTCAGTTGTCATAATACATTAATGCAGTTCCAGAAAAAAAAAGAGAGCTGTGAAGGAAGACTCATGAGTCATGAAAGGTAGGCTCCATTCATGTCTCCAACAACCAAAACATTATTGTAGAAATTAAGCAACAAAGTACATACACCATTTTATTAGCTAAGTATAGTAGCTGCATGCCTAGTGATGATATAGGAAAACATTTAAAATGACCTGATCAAAAAACTGAGCAATTCGTATAACTTAACAATAATTTATTTGAGCTACTACTCTACTAGTAGTATAAATAAATTAGTGTATGTCATAATACATTATTGCAGTTGCAGAAAAAAGAGCTTTGAATGAAAACTCATGATAGGTAGGCTCCATGCATGTCTCCAACAACCAAAACATTATTGTAGAAATTAAGCAATAAAGTACATACACCATTAAATTAGCTAAGTATAGTAGCTGCATGCCAAGGTAGTGATGATATATGAAAACGCGTTAAAAATGACCTAATCAAAAAATTGAGAAATTTCTATAACTTAAAAAATTAATTATTTGAGCTACTTTAGTGTATGTTTGTTTCAAGATATCCAACATTACTAAGAAAATATGATATTTGAGATATTGTTAGATTTTTATGTTTGGTTTAAGTTATATTACTTTCCTTATGGATTATAATATACCTAATTAATAAATGCGACATGCCCTCAACTGGGAATGTTGAAGGGAATATAATTTCTTCCCAAAGTCTGTTTTTATTTTTTTTATTTTATTTTATTTTATTTTTTTTAAGATTCCAAGCATATATATATTTATTAAAATTTTCATTTTTAATAATAAACTTTAATTATTAATTAAGAAATATATAATTTATGTTATCTTATTATAATGTGCACCATATTTAAATATTTTTGCAATTATATATTTTTGGAATTAATTGGTTAATTTATTTGGCAAAAATCCTAAACAAAATAATAAAGATTCACGACTCACTGTGGAAAAAACAATAAAGATATATTCATCAAAGTCTGATCTTCGAACAGATCAATATATACCACCAATCGAACTACGCAAAGGAAATAGTATGATTTCTATAAGAATTGAAAGAAGACAAGCAAAAGGAAGAAATTACTGACCTCACTTGCAAAATTCTCGCACAAAGCCTCCAAGTCTAGTCACGTTCTTCCAGTAATAGGCAAATTATACTATGGATCAGGGTCTACTCCATGCATGGTAAACAGTAGACCCTGATCTAAAAATAACTTTCAGATTCTGTAATTGTAATTGACACATTATGTACTTGTATTTGACAGTTTTTATACCTATAGCTATCATATTATTTGTTAGCAATTATCAAGTTATTTGCTTACATGTATAGAAATTGTTAACTGTAGGTACAAAATGTGTTAACTGAAGGTACAAAATTTTTGTATCAGGTTCACAATGAAATATGAACCTTGATCCATGGTATAACAATTGTTCATCAACGTTGAAGGTGATTAGTTTAGTGGGAGGTGTATGTGATGAAGGTGATAAAACGAAGAATCAAGACTCCCCGAGTGTCGGTCTCTCAAGGATGGCAGATTGGAGTCGAATTAGGGTTGGCATTTAGATTGTTAAGAAATAAGAGTTACAAGAACGAACTAGGGACAAGAGGATAACAAGCATAGGTTTGAAAGGTACTAAAACAAATTGAAAAGAACAAGGGGGCGTGTGACTTAGTTAGCCTAGGCGATTGATCACTCTATGGGATTGTATTAATGAGGTTCGGGGATTAACACGGGAGTCTACAGTATCAATACCAAGTGACGTCACACTTGGACTCTCAATCCTCATTTGGTTTAATAATCCCATGATGATTAATGAACATTTTGTGCCTTCCACTGCACATTGAGACTTCCAGGATTTGAACAGAATGCAAGGAAAGTAGATTAGAAGCGTAAATTTCTCCTTTTTTTTTTAGAGCCGTTGATTTGGACATATCATGCTTTCACTTGTGCTTTCATGTATATATTCTCTTGACTCTAGGAATGCCACTAAGGAGTATGTTCAATTTCAAGAAGGCTTCATGATGATTATTTGGCATAAAGAAGATTCATTAGGAGAGTCTCATCTATCTTCTTTATTCTCTTTAATTGTGAATAATGCTTTACTTGGTGTAGATGGTAGAGATTGTGCTCTTTAATTTGTTCTTATTGTGCTACCATTTCTCCTTGTGCTTTATTTTCGTTCACATCGAGGACGATGTAATTTCTATGTGTGGAGGAGGACAAAAATTGGGTAATTTTTAAAAATTTTTGAAACTTTGCTTGGATGACTCATTGTGCATAATGTTGGGTAAATTACCTTTCCTTGCTTGAAATTGTGATCGCTCCCTCTTTGTTGGTTGGTGGTTTGTTTTGGTGGAACTTGTTGCAATTCAACTTGTGATTGAGCCAATGGGTTACATGATTGATCTATTCTCTTGCCAATAGCCTTGTGAACCACTTAATAATTGAATCAATTCTTGATCTAGCGTGTTGTGCATTGCTAGTGAAGGCTTATGTGAAATTTCAGTAATGGTTATTTTGCTAGAACTTGCCTCATTATTCCCCAAGTGAAGTCTAAGATTTGCATGTTTTGAAATGATTTAGGGCATTTTTGTTTAGGCCAAACCTTTAAGCCTACCTTTTACACATATGTTTACCCCTAGTTTTTGTTCAATAAGTGCTAAGCGCTTAAACCATTCATTGTGTTTGTTTTTCTTGTGTTAGCCCTTGTCATTTAACCCTTAACCTTAGCCAAAATGTTTCTCTTCACCCTTGAGAGAATATAACATTTAGTCTTTTTCATGGAAGAGATCTTTATTGGAGCTTGTTTTGTTAGCAATCTTCTTGATAATTTTGTCTAAGTGTGGGGTCTTGAGAATAAGTTGTTTGTTGATTTGAAAAGAAAAGAAAAAGAAAATCAATGATGTGAGATAAATTGAGAAAAAGTATTGAAAAAAATGGTGAAAAGAGAAAAATGAAAAAAAAAAAGTTGAATAAATGTTTGAAGTTTATTTTGTAAGTTGTGCTCAACCCCCACTACATTAGAGTGTTGTTTGTTCTAAACTGTAAAATTGCTCCTTTATTGATAGTTGTCATATCTCATCTAGCCGAAATTGTGAATAAGTGTGAAGTTCTGTCTTTGGTTTATTTTCCATACAACTTCTTTGTTAGCCATTCACCATTAGCCCCATTACAAGCCTAATAAGAGTCCTATTTGATCTTAGCATGCAATCTTGGAGTTGAACTAGTGGGAGTATGAAGGGCAAGCCTATGGGATCTCATTAAAAGCCAAATTTTGCGTAATCTCAACTTAGCATTTGTGCACACTAGATTCTCACACACTTTAACGGTTTTGGTGCTTGACTATTGGCTTGAGAATGGAACTTGTGAGCCAAGCTAAGGTGATTCTTGAAGCAAGTTGTTTTGTAGCAAGTTGGATTGTGGTTTGATAGGTTGTGCAAAGTGGGAGTATGATCAATTTCATTGCAAGGATGGTGATTTATTTATTGTCTTTGCTTGAGGACAAGCAAAGGTTTAAGTGTGGGAGAGTTGATAAGTGCTTATTTATTTATATTTTTTCCCCTTTCACTAAGTCATTTTGCTTTTTGATCATTCAAAATTTCATGAGAATTAGTGCTTATTTGTGTTATTTTGCAAGGAGTATGAGTTGGAAAGCATTGGAAGCAAATACGAAGATTTTCATGCATTTTGGATGCATTTGGAGTCAATGGGAGTCAAGGAGAAGCTATGGAGATGGGTGCAATACTTCCAAGGGAGCCTAAAATTTGTATTTTCAATGGTATTGGTGATTTCGGAAAACTAAAACAAAAGAGAAGCAAAAGGTCAAGGTGTTGAAATTCTTGCACTGTACGTCGACATCTTAGTGATTGGACAATATCTCGGCCTATAAATATCCAAACTGAGTGCGTTTTGTGCCATTGGAACGAATACTCAAAGAGATACAACTCTCATGAAGACATTAAAGCTAAAAAAAAAGAAGGAAGTCAAATGGGTACAAATCGTCCAAACTTACAGATTTCGTCCAAATCTTACACTGTTCGGTATTTTGATCATATCTCAGCCTAGGAAATTTCAAATGAGGTGTTTTTGCGCCATTGGAAAGAAAACTTGAAGGGCTACAACTTTCGTGAAGACCATAAATATAGAATATGACGTTTTGAAGGTAAAAATACATGACCAAGCACACGGCCGTGTAACTGGCCGTGTGTTTTTTTACTGATTTACAATGAGATATGCAGTTTCTTGAGAGGAGGCACACCGGCACGCACACGACCGTTTATGTGGTCGTGGGTCACCTGCTCTGTTATTATTTAAGCTCATTTTGAGCATTTTGAACTCGGTTTTGACCAATGGTTGAACCCTAGACACTCTCATTCACTTCCTTTCATATTTTTAGGTTAGATTAGGCTTAGATCTATATTTTTTAACAATTTTGGAGCTTGTAATATTGGATTTGAAGCTTGGATTTCAACATTCTACCACCCATTTCAATAGAGAAGATTTCTTTCCCTTATCTCTTTTCTTTTGCAAGATTTATGTTTATTACTTGTGCTTTTGTGTTCTTTATGCTATTTAATCATGAGTAGTTAGTTTATGGGCTTGAGTTAGGTTGTATTATCTATTTTGATGCTTAAATTGTGATTATTGTGAAAAAGGGGAAGAACCCCAACCTAGGGTTCATGTGTTTGAGTTGGGTCTTTAATCTATCTTGCAATAGTTTATACGTAGCAATTGTTGTTTGTGTTTGGATAGTCTTTCATCTCAATGGGAATTGAATGGAAGACTTGAGCCTTCCCACTCTCGAACCCAATTTCCCTTGTATGGAAATAGGGGTAGATTGGGGTATAAATAACTTTTGTTCTTCAAGAACTTGGGTTGATACACCACGGAAGTGGGGCAATCCTTGTTCTAATCCCTGTTTTGACTAGGATTTATTTGTGCTTGCCTCAAGACCCTAGGTAAATTGTTCTTACCTCAACCTTAAGTGGTAAAGCATCTAGTTGGTAATGCCCCTAACTTGAATTTATTTCTTTATTTTGTATTTATCTATTGTTTATATGTGTTTGTTTTACCTTGTTGTCGTTTGCTTAGTTTCTTGTTGATTTCCTTGTGCTAGTGCCTAATTTTGTAATTGCATATTGCGTGTCATAACCCCCATTTCACACCCGTACACTCACCATCACTCATTTTTGCTACACATTAGATAACACCTACAAAAACTAATGAGCGCATAGCTTGGTGGAGATGTAGTGCGCTGGAAGGAGAAACCGTGACTGAGGCTTTTCTAAATTACTTGGACATGAGGATCTCAAGTATCTATCAGCCTCATTTAATCTCTTGCAAAGCATACTCTACTATTATCACCGTCAATGTTGTATTGGACAACATGAAGGAAAGAATGAGAAGGGAAATTGAAGAGGAGAAGAATAAAGAAAAAGAAGAAAGACTCTTCAATTAAAATTTTGTAATGTATACTTATGCTCTTTTGCGCTAAATGTAATTGTAATACTTTTGAGATTATTAATAAAGAACAAACTACGTGCAAAAAAGAATGATGACGAAGACCCAGATCTTTGATGAAGCTTTAAGCTCCCTGAAGGAACATAGCTTCATAGTTATGAAACAGTCTGCGATTCAAGTTTTCAATAGCATAATTAGAAAAGTTGTTTCTATGTCTGACGGTAAGGAATGGTTTACCATTTCATTGATCATTGATATAAAGGTTTTATGTTATGAATTAATGGAATAGCTACGTTTACCTTCAAAAAAAAGTAATGAGCTAAGGGTATAATTAATTTTCGTTGCGTAAACTTCAAATCGTTGAAGTAGCAAAGAAGTAACTCTTCGGAGCTTCTTCATATGAATCGTTAATTTTCAAAAAAGCTGTTCAAGTCTATTCACCACCCTCTAGACTTAAAATTTCTACCCACCGGGATGCCATCAAACTACATGGTACTTGGCGGAGACAAAATTATTTATTTCCCTTTCTCATCATCTTCTATCATCAAAAAAAAATAAAAATTGATTGAATTATGCATGAATTCTAATAATATAATTATGATTTTATTTTGTTTAGATAAATGTAAGGCCATAGCTATTTGTTTTTCAAAATAAAAACTTAGAAAAAATGTTTACAAGAAGTCGAATTGAATTCTTGACTAATAAGACTTTAGAGATCCAGTAGTACGTATTTGACATGCAATGTGAAATAATAATTGGTTGAAAAAAATTGTACTGTCCATGTCATAAATTGTTAAGAGTAATTGTATACTTTTCTGCACTCTTGATTGATTGCCTATTTTTGACAATTATATTTATGAGAAAATTGCATTTTTCGTCCCTAAGTTATAGGGTAATTGTAGAATTCGTCCATAAGTTATGGTAATACTCACTTTTCGTCCCTAAGTTCTCATTGACGTTGCACTTTTCGTCCCTGGGTTATTCAAATTGCAAATTTCGTCCCTAAGTTATCATTGCGTTGCACTTTTCGTCCCTAACTTAAGTTTGCAAACTTCGGTAAACTTTCGTTTTTAAAAAATTTTAATCGAACTTTTTTAGTAAACTTCGTTAAAAAAATTGGCATTGAACCGGAAAAGTTCGATTAAAAATTTTTTAAATGAAAATTTACCGAAGTAGTTTTCGTCCCTAACTTAAGTTTGCAAACTTCAGTAAATTTTCGATTTAAAAAATTTTTAATCGAACTTTTTCAGTAAACTTCGTTAAAAAAATTGGCATTGAACCGGAAAAGTTCGATTAAAAAAATTTTTAAACGAAAATTTACCAAAGTAGTTTTCGTTCCTAACTTAAGTTTGAAAACTTCGGTAAAATTTCGTTTTAAAAAAATTTTAATCGAACTTTTTCAGTAAACTTCGTTAAAAAAATTGGCATTGAACCAGAAAAGTTTGATAAAAAATTTTTTAAACGAAAATTTATCGAAATAGTTTTCGTCCCTAACTAGTTTGCAAACTTCGATAAATTTTCGTTTTAAAAAATTTTTAATCGAACTTTTTCAGTAAACTTCGTTTAAAAAAATTGGCATTGAACCGGAAAAGTTCGATAAAAAATTTTTTAAACGAAAATTTACCGAAGTTTGCACACTTATGTTAGGGACAAAAAGTGCAACGCAATGATAACTTAGGGATGAAATTTGCAATTTGAATAACTCAGGGACGAAAAGTGCAACGCCGATGAGAACTTAGGGACGAAAAGTGAGTATTTCCATAGCTTAGGGACGAATTCTACAATTACCTTATAACTTAGGGACGAAAAATGTAATTTACGCGTTTCTTTGTTGAGTAAGGCCCTGTTTGGTAAATGGCCGTTGGCTGATTGGGTTGGCTGTTTGGGTTAGAAGGTATGATTTGTTGATAATATTAGCTGATTGTAAAAAGTTGTTTGATAAATTAGCTGTTAGCTGATAGCTGTTTGGTATAATTTCTTTTTCTCAAAAAGCTAATTGAAAATGCTGCATTGAGTAGCCTTTTGAATTTTAGCATTTTGGAGTTACAAAAAGCTTATTAACCAAACAACTAATAGTGGTCAAATAAGCCAAAATTGACTGATAGGCTGATTATTTACCAAACAGGGCCTAAGTAATCCTGAAGTAGGTTGAGAAATTGAGTCATAGTACTTAAAAAAAAAAAAAAAGTAATTAATGTTATGTGCAACTTACGCGCGCTATATGAGTATAACTACCGACCAAAGACTTAATTACTATATAGACATATCAGAAAGCTTTGATAACAGTACAGAAAAGATGCATGTGAAGGAAGACAAAGATGCATGTGAATTGAAGGAAGAGTGATGAAGGGTAGGCAGGTCCAGGTCTCCAACAACCGATCAACAAGGAAAATGTTAAAAGAAAAAAAAATGAGTTGCTAAAAATCAATTATTTCTGTTTAATGAATTGAAATAAAATTAGCTTGTGAGTAGGCATTTAAAAATATTAATTTCAAAAAATTCACTAATAATTTGAATTGTGTCAAAATAAATTTGTATTCTTAGAAAATGGAAATTTTGAAAGACTTCGTAGAAGTCTTTATCTTTGGAAATGAATGTAGATTAAGATTTGTGTATGTGTGTGTATATATATATACATACTCCCTCCGTCTTATTTTATGTGTCTGGTTCAGTTAACGAGGTTTGATTGAAGTTATTTTTTATTTAATTTTTCATAATATTAAGTTTAGTATTAGTATACAAAATTTATATATTTAGAAATTAAACCCTAAACCCTAAACCCTAAACCAAAAGAATAAAAAAAAACAGAGGCACATGTAGAAACAACAAAGATACGAGCTGAGAGAACTAGACCCCAAAAATGGTGAAAACTATACTCAGTAAAAACGAGAGAGAGAAAGAGGGAGAGAGAGAGAGAGAGAAACTTACCAGCACCCGGAGACTCCATCAAAACAAAAGAAGCAAGAGAATGAAGATTGTTGTGGGGAGAAGTCGACGCAGATGAACACAAGATTGGTGAGATGAAACGGAAGAAATAATCTTGTTTTACCAAAAATATAACTCTTAAAAACATGCATAATAGCCGAAAATAATAATAATGAGATTCTAAATGCACTTTAAATTACTAAACAACCTCTACATAAATACACAAATAAATAAGTCATTAAATCAGAAAAAATTAGGACCGTACGAAACACGAAGATCAAGGGCCAAGATTAGTCCTCATGTTCTCATATAAATGGGCGTGTTCTCAAATTAGTTCTTATATTTCTCATGTGTGCCCGTTCTCACCTGTGCGCCTCTCCCTCCCCCCCCCCTCTCTCTACATACATGATACATATATATATATATATATACATACATACATATATATATATATATATATATATATGCCGCATCAGATGAGAACAGCCTCCCCGTGCGGCTGTGTGGCCTGATATGCACCATTAGATTCCATGATCTAAGGCTTCATATTAATCCAAATAATACAGGCGCTTGGTCTTCAGTTACGCGAACGGGAAGGATAATGTTGACAATTCACTACAATTTCAAAACCAGATTAGACGACGAGGAAGGCTTGAAGTCGACGAGCACTGAGCAACGAACACCAGACGAGCGTAGAAGGACTCCATCACCAGCAACAAGTGCTCCGTTCCGAAGAAAACACACTGGTCGACTCCAATAGAGGAACGAGAATGGAGTAATTCGCAATAATATGTGCATTATCAGCATTAATCTAGTTCATATTTGAGATAATATTGGTGTAATTCGCAATAGTATGTGTATTTGGTGTGTGGTGGTTAAGTGGGGTGTTTTAATATGAGAATTGATGCATTTTGTAATGTATAATGGTGTGTTTTAATTTTGTTGGTGCATTTGAATTGAGTTGGTGTATTTCGGTATGGTGGGGAATGGTGTGTTTTAATTTGTCCAGTGGTGCGTTTTATAACGTAGAATGGTGTGTTTTAATACACATGGTGGTGAATTTTACGAGAGTAATTGCATTTGGTTTGTGATGGTTAAGTGGTGTGTTTTATAACGTAGAATAGTGTGTTTTAATACGCATGGTGGTGAATTTTACGAGAGTAGTTGCATTTGGTGAGTGGTGGTTAAGTGGTGTGTTTTGATCTAAGAACTTGTGCATTTTACAACGTAGAATGGTGTGTTTTAATACGTTTGTTGGTGCATTTGAATTGACTAGGTGTATTTGGGTATGTGGGAATTGGTGTGTTTTTTAATTTGTCCAGTGGTGCATTTTAATACAAATGTTGGTGAGCTTTACGAGAGTAGTTGCATTTGGTTTGTGATTGTTAATTAAGTGGTGTGTTTTAATCTAAAAACTAGTGCATTTTAGTACGTAGAATGATGTGTTTTAATACGTTTGTTGGTGCATTCTGTACCCTAACATTACCTTCCCCACTTACAATTACCATAAAGCCTTCACTTAAGTTACGCGAATTAAACTTCCTAAATCCTAATATATAACCTCCACCGTCAGATCACCTCAATCCAGCGGCATATGTTGGGCCACACGACCGCACCTACTGTGCAGGCCGCATTTGATTTAATTTATATATATATATATATATATATATATATATATAAAAGATTCAAATTCATATTTAGTTTTTTTTTTTTTTTTTGCTTAAACACATTACAATAATTAAGTATTTGATTTCAGTTACCAATCTTATTCCAACATTTGAACCAAATGTCCAAAATGTGATGAAAGTGTTAGTTGAGAATTAAATTTGAAAATGTTATCATAATTTAATACATTTGGCGTAAAACATGGATATAAATGTGTCCAAACGTAGGTCATGGATGAGGTCATACTGGTGACGCAATTAACTAAAGTTAGCCTCGCCAATCTGTGCTATAAAGCAAAAAACTTCTACACCTTGAAATGCAACGATTTCTCATCTCTAAAAAGCAACCAAATGCCAAATAAACCTTGGCGAAAAATACCCCACTAAACATCCAATTTTTTGCAGTGTCAAAGGCAGTGAGGTATGTATGCTTCGTTGCTCTTTCAGTTACATTCATACTTTCAAAGTTTCAAATTAAATTAAACACATATAATGTCTTGAGTGAGTTCATGTGTATTTCAAATTGTTAAAATAATCACAACTCTTGAAAGGAGATCTTATAAGTTATAGCAGTTGTTTACCGGGCGGAATCTAGACACACACACACTAGTTGAGATAGCTTAGTTTGTAGTTATCTTTTTATGCAAGGTCTAGGGATCAAATTTAGTTGACTGCATTATTTGTTGCACACCTTAAATATATGTTTTAACTTTATTTTGGAAAATAAATGGTAATTTTAGTGTGTTAGTTATACCTAAATTATAGATTCAGTCTATAAATTATTATTTTATACAAATTTTACCTTTAATTATGCTGAAAGTGGCAGTTTCAATTCATTATTTATAGATTTTGTTAAAATTAACAATTTATTTTGAATTTCTAAATTATTAAAGGGCATATTGTTTATTTCGTAAAATTTTATCAAAATTCCTTCATGAATCTTCATATATATGCTACCTAAATTGTAGAGTCATTCCATAAATTATTATCCTATACAAATTGATAACATGAGCTACATGGTTTAACGGGCAAAAGATAAGCTTTATATAAATACATAACATATGCTTTCAATTATTTTGCTTCATAAATTTAGCATGATGATGCAACTTTATTTTTTGTTAGGCTCCTTTTTTTTATGTGGTTGACTAATAACAAATGTTAGAGACTGTATTGAATCTTCCTAAGTGTATTGGCTACTAATTGATGGAGGTTAGATAATTATATATATTTTTCATTATTTTCTTCATCTAAAGACTAGTAAAGATAATTATCCCTCCACTCAACTTCCACTAAATCTAAAACCAATATCATTATATGGTAAAAAAGATTGTTTCTCTAACAAAATACAATAATGCACAAAAACATTGTGTTTAGATTAATATATATATATATAGAAATAATTTCAGGTGTGGTCGTGCTCTCCCGTGCGGCCGTGCGGTCACACACCACTCAATGTTACGAAATACACCACTTAATGTTAAGAAACACACCACAATGAACAACAATGAAACACACCACAATGCATATTTGTGTGGTGTGTTTCTTAACATTGAGTGGTGTATTTCGTAACATTGAGTGGTGTGAACCGCACGGCCGCACGGGAGAGCACAGCCGCACCTGATTATGACTCTATATATATATATATATATATATATATTTTAGTAATTCATTGCATTCACCTTTTGTATAAACCTTTACACAATCAATTGATATATTAAAACAACTAAATTGCATATATTACTCATTAAGGTATGAACTCAATGAAATATCAAAAATAGTACTCCGTAATATATTTTTTTAAAAAGAAGAAGAGTAATTTACATTCAATAAAAAAGGAATTGTTTTAATAAAGTAATATATTAAACTTACAATTTAGTATATCTCCAATCCTAATTAATCTTCTACTTGTTATTTTTGCTTATCAAATTCCTCCTCAATCAAGACAAACAAGTATTTATTATCAAGGGTTTTGCAGTAAGAGTAGTGTATATACGAAGATTCATGGAGGGAATTTGTGAAAATTTTACAAAATCACCAATGTGTCCTTTAATATTTTGAAAATAAAAAAAAATTGTTAATGTTAACAAAATTGGTAAGTAATGGATTGAAAATGCTACTTTCAACATAAGTAAAGGGAAAAATTTGTATAAGGTAATAATTCATGTACTGAGTCTATGACAATTTAGGTATAACAACTAATAAACTAAAATTGCCATTTTCCCTTTTATCTTTATCTAACACACTTTGAAAATATATATAGAGTTTTTTCCACTTTTGGTCCTATGACTTTAGTGTTTCCGTCAATTTAGGTACACGACTTTCATTTTGCCACTTTTAGTTCTTGACTTTAATTTTTTTGTCACTTTTAGTCCTTGACTTTGATTTTTTCCACTTTTAGTCCTTTTGGCCATCCGAGCGACAACTTTTAATCGAAATCAACAAATTGTTATGCCATTAAGGGTAAAAGTGTATTTTGATAAAGTTCTAAATATATTTATAAATAAAATTAGATAAAAAATAGGAAAAAGAAATGTTATTTGCTTGTTCTGCTTCGCTTTTTAAGCAACAACTTTTAATCGGAATCAATAAAATGTTGTGTCATTAAGTGTAAAATTGTCTATTGATAAATCNCTTTCATTTTGCCACTTTTAGTTCTTGACTTTAATTTTTTTGTCACTTTTAGTCCTTGACTTTGATTTTTTCCACTTTTAGTCCTTTTGGCCATCCGAGCGACAACTTTTAATCGAAATCAACAAATTGTTATGCCATTAAGGGTAAAAGTGTATTTTGATAAAGTTCTAAATATATTTATAAATAAAATCAGATAAAAAATAGGAAAAAGAAACGTTATTTGCTTGTTCTGCTTCGCTTTTTAAGCAACAACTTTTAATCGGAATCAATAAAATGTTGTGTCATTAAGTGTAAAATTGTCTATTGATAAATCTCTAAATACATTAAGCGTTATTTACCCTTAATGGCACAACAATTTGTTGATTTCGCTTAAAAGTTGTCGCTCGGATGGCCGAAAGGGCTAAAAGTGGAAAAAAAATCAAAGTCAAGGACTAAAAGTGACAAAAAAATTAAAGTCAAGGACTAAAAGTGGCAAAATGAAAGTCGTGTACCTAAATTGACGGAAACACTAAAGTCATAGGACCAAAAGTGAAAAAAAACTCATATATATATATATATATATACTAGTTTTTCTTATGCGCGATGCGCAAAAAATAGGTGCCCAATATTAGTATTTTATATTAAAATTATATATATATATATATATATATATATATATATATATATATATATATATATATATAACTATATTTTAATTTAATCTTTTCATTAGAATTAAAATTGATGTTTTGTAATTGAATTACGAAAAAATATTTTAAAAGAAAATTTACTTTTTTTATGAACTATCTAGTCAATGTAATCAAGAAGTTTCAAATTAAATGTGTGTTATATTGTATTTAAATTATTCTAGAACTACTTGTAATCGTTGATCTAATTAAAATAAAAAGTATTTATGAATATTATATTAATAGAGATGATATAAAATTTATTTCAACCATTCCATATTTTGTCATAAATATTTTTATTTTTTGCTCCCACTAAATGACTCTTCTAGAACCGCCCCTAAACAGTTAGTTTGTAATTCTATGTTAATTAAAATTTAGAGGTCACTAATTAGGAAAGTCCATACTTTATTGACAACGTAACAAACTTAAAAGGTGGAAAACTTATTGCTGTGTGAGAAAGTTTAGCCGTTTAGGTCACTTGAGAATATGATTCATTAAAACTAGGAAAACTAAGAGGGTGTTTGGTTGGAATATTGGTATTTAAATTGGAATCATAATAAAAATACTTAGTAATTAAAATATGTTTTTAGTAAAAAACAAATTGTTTGATAGTAGTCATTAATAAAATTAGAATCAATATAAATAAACATACATTTTGAATGTACCCTAATTTTTAAAAATCTCCATGACGGCCATTTCAACCATTTTTGTTCATCTAGACAAATTAAAGAAGCTAAGGCAAGGTCTCCCTCTCACCTTTAGCTGTGTAAAATAAACTGATAAAGAAGATGGCGAAATTAAATCTTTAATAGTATCAATCCAACCTCAATTAAAATAACATACTAGACACATAATTTTATACTGTCACCTCTTTACAACCTTGTAGTCAAGCAATATATATGCATAATACATTCATAATTTTTAAGTAAATGGCCATAGGTTTCATTCCCACCCCCATAGATTTAATTACCTAAAAATTGAGAACTAAACAACTACAAATAGTCAGACAACTAGGTAACAATATAACACAAATCATGGAAATGCTTAAAGTGAAAGAACAAATTAAATCATTTGGCATCAATGTCAATTAACTCGACCAATACCCCATCGGTTGTTTGAATGCTCATTCTGATATCTTAGCTTCGTATTAGTTTCATAGATATACTTGATGTGGAAAGCCATGGCATCTCATCAGTTGTTTCATTGCTCATTCTCTTAGCTTCATATTAGGTTCATAGATATACTTGATAAGCAATGCTATGGGGCGTCTCATATTGGCGACAATCCACAGGAACAAAGGTCAACAAATGAGAAGCAGGTTTGTGCTAATTCTCTTACCCGTGTTCAAGACTTTGTGGTCAACTGATATCGACTTTTAATTTTCTATTAGGATGTCAAAAATTTGACCTACAGCGCTCTAAGTTTTATAATAAGTTGCATATAGAGCACACATCATTATATTGGTTAATTAGAAATTAAAAGTTATTAGCACTGGCAAATTTTATTTAACTATATTAATCTTGCATTTTGACATATTGAAAGGATAAATTAAAGTAACAGGAACAAAAAAATTTCACTAAAATCATTTACCATTTGACGTGGTAATAAAATGTGTTTTTTATCGTTGAATATATCATGAATTGGCTAGTCTCACCTTACATTAAAAAAAAATATTTAATAATTAAATATGATCATATATTACCATGTTAGATGGTGAAAAATGTTGGTCATGTAGTTTGATCCATATTAAAATGATTAGTTTAGTTTGTATATATGTAGGAATGCTAAATAAAAGCAATTACGTTTTGTTAAAACCTTATTATATATTAGTATTGAGGCAAAGCTAATCTATTATTATCCATTTATGTAATTATTTAGAAATTTTCTTCTTCTTCTTCTGTTTTTTGGAAACAATAATTAACTTTACAAGTATAGAGTACATACCAAAAAAAAAATAAAAATTAATACTCAATTTAGTCCTCAATTATATAGTGCTTTTTCTTGATTTAATCTTAATAAACGACTTTTTGTATTTAATTAGGTCTTTGACTTGATGGTTTTATTCAATTAAGTCTTATGTTAAGATAGCTTGGTAATTTCAAATTTGTTAATATCGAATTTTTCATCAACTAGAGTAGTTTTATTCAAATTAATTTTCGAGTATAGTGATTTTACCTAATTTGACTATAGTGATTTTTTTCGATTTAGTCATTGATTCTAGCAATTGAGACTCAATTTGATAAAACCATCAAACTCATCTAATTAAGCATACAAAGTCGTTTATGACTAAATCAATAAAAATTACTATAATGGATAACTAAATTGGGTATTAATTCAAAAAAAAAAAAAGTAAAATTACTTTGAACTAACTCTAATTCGTCAACATATACAGGCAAAAGAAATCATCGAAGACAGGGAGGGAGCTGGGAGGAAGGCTTGTACAAGATTTACCGAACTGCACAGCATTAAAAAACCTTTCGGAAAAGATTAATAATGTAAAACAATTTTCTTCAGAAGCATGTATATTCAAAGTGTCGGAGGAGCTGCGTAAAACAAACTCACAAGCTTATACACCTCTCACAATTTCCATCGGGCCTTACCATTATCATCATAGGAAGATGGAAAGGTTGAAAGAATTGTATACACAGTCCTTTCTAAACAGAGCACAAGGAGGTGTGGAGGAGTGTTGGAAGAAATTAAAGGATTTGCAAGGCAAAGCAGAGAGCTATTATGGTGATCTTGATGACATAAAATTTGTTGACGATGATGAATTCGTGAAGATGTTATTGCTTGATGGTTGCTTTATAGTGGAATTTGTTATTAGATCATGTCTTCACTACGATGCCAAGGGGCAAGCAGAAGACATATATGATCCCATTTTCAAGATTAGCGGGATGGAAGATAATATTGTTCGTGACATGTTGCTCCTGGAAAACCAACTCCCCTTCTTTATTCTGCAAGAACTCTATAACATGATTAGTAATCGTGGCAACTCAGAATTCTCAGAGAAGGTGAAAATTGCATTTCGGAATAAGATACCAAAGATGAACATTAAGTCCCTACTCGAAACTAAGGTCAACCCCCAAGGGATAAAGCATTTACTTCAGGAAGTGCACATTCTCTGCGAACCCCAAAATAATGGGAAGATTCCACAGCAGCAGCAGCAGCAAGAGGCATGTTCTCCTCCCTGCCAACCCCAAAATAATGCGAAGATTCTGCAGCAGCAGCAACAGCAAGTGGTATGTTCTCCTCCCTGCCAACCCCAACCACAAGGCAGCGGCTCTGATATTGAATCCCATAGTCTTAGTAACAGACAGGATAGGCATAGGCATTGGCGGCAATTCTTAAGTTGTTTTCTTTCCAAGTTTTGGGAACAACCACAACAAAGTAAAGATGACGACGCCGCTTTATTATGCAGCATCCGTACTGCAAGTGAGCTTCAAGAAGCTGGAGTTGACTTCAAAAAGGTTGTCAAGATTAGTACCGACGACAGCTCTAATGAAACCATAAGTCTATTTGATATAAAGTTCAATAATCACGGCGTATTGGAGATCCCCTCTTCCGCTCTCTATGATCCAACAGAAACCTTCTTCAGAAATCTCATAGCCTACGAGCAACATTCTCCCGATGTGAATCCAATGTATTTCACAGATTATGCCAAGTTCATGGATGATCTTATTAATACAGAGAAGGACGTCAACTTACTTCGTCTTAAAAATGTTTTTGTAAATGGACTGGGAGATGACAAAGAAGTTACCCGTCTTTTTAACGACCTTTGCAAAGGGATTACGTATTCCAGTAATAATGACTTCTATTACAAAGATGTGTACAAGGAATTGAATCGACATTGCGAAAAACCCTGGAATGTGTTGAAGGCAAGACTAAGACGCGATTATTTTCACACTCCATGGGCAGGGATTTCCACCTTGGCAGCTATACTGCTTCTTACACTCACTATTGCACAGACTGTCCTATCTGCGCTTGGTCTGCAAAAGTAATTTCATAAATATCCACTTCTGCTAAATATAATAACAGCCGATGAGTGTAATAATGTGAATTCATAACTTGTTTATTTTGATTTAGTCTTCCTACATTTTCAAAGCTACGTACCCTCTTTTATTCTTTACTTTTTCTACAAATTTTAATAACAGAATATTTCAGTTAACTATTTATATTATTCTTTCTTCCCAAACTATTAATATTATTCTTAGCCTTACTAATTATTGTAAAATCTTTTCAACATTTTAATAATAATAATAATAATAATAATAATAATAATAATAAGAAGGAAAAAGGGTCAAACAAGCTCTCGAACTTTACCTGAGAAGTCAATTATGCCCCTAAACTTTTTAAAGTAACAATTAAAACCATCAACATTGTATTTTGGTGCAAAAAAGTCTAAAAACCGGTTAATGACCTGTGGTCACAGATCATTAGGGTTCCGTCAAATTTCCGGCTCACTCAGGCCATATTCCGGCACAAAAGTCACCGGCGACCATTCGACTCACCGGAGAAGGCAGTTGGTTGCCTTCTCACTGGGAAGGCGACCACTCGCCTTCTCCGGTGAGGAGCTGGTCGCCTTCTCACAGGTCGCCTCCTCACTATGAGAGGAGGCGACCCAAAAGGTAGCCTCCTCACCGGAGAAGGTGACCTTCTGTGTCGCCTTCTCACAGTGGTCGCCTTCTCCGGTGCCTTCTCTCACAGTGAGAAGGCGACCATCTGGTCACCTCCTCACCAGAGAAGGTGACCCAGTGGTTGCCTTCTCCGGTTCTTCTCTCACCAGAGAAGGCAACCCAATGGTTGCCTTCACCGGCGACTGTTCGACGGTCGCCGGTGACTATTGTGTCGGAATATGACCTGAGTGTGCCGGAAATTTGACCAGAACTTTAATGACCTGTGATCACAGGTCATTAATAGGTTTATGGATTTTTTTTGCACCAAAATACAATATTGATCGGTTTAATTACTACTTTACAAAGTTTAGGGGCCTAATTGACTTCTTAGGTAAAGTTCGAGCTTATTATCCTAGATAACCTTTGTTATCCTAGATAACCCGAACCAAACGCCCCTTAAGTCTCACAGTAGTGCTTATCTTAAAAGGCAACTTTCCTAGGCTGTTATAATCCATTCCTATCAACCTTAGGACCAACAAGCTAGGGCTCTAATACCAACTTGTAACACCCAAAATCTAACATTCGAGCCTAGTAAGAGTTATGTACTTAGAGGCAGTGTTGCAAAAATCCCGCCTAGGCGCCGATTAATCCCCGCGTAGGTGCTAGGCGCTGGTCGACCGCCTAGCGTATCACCTTAAATGGTGGTCTAGGCGGCTGGCCGGCTAGGCGACTGCCTAGGCCGCCTAGACTGCTTAAGCACTGACCGCTTAGGCCTCCTAGGCGCCGACTAAACCTCCTAGGCATCGACTAGGCCGCCTAGTCAGCCGATTAACTATTGTCCTTTTTTTCTAATGGGTTATTTCACTCCAAATAAAATCGTTTTAAGCGAAATAACTCTAAATTGTACAAATTCTAAATATTTTTTAGGTTAATATTTAATATTTTAGTATTAACTATTCAAGTATTATATAATTTATAATTATTAGTCTTTAAAAAATTAAAAATACTTAAACAAAATTTTTTAAAAAAAATACACGGGCGCCTAGGCACAAATTAATCCCCGCCTAGGCGCTCCTCGAGCGCCTAGCGATTTTTTCAACCATGCTTAGAGGTAGAAATAAGAACAAGTTATAGGATTAATTCATACGGAGTAAGAGTTAATCCCTAAGTATCTCAAGGGATGTTACCGCCGTAGTCAACCATACAGGAGTGACTACCTGACTAAAGCATCAAGTAAAACTCCAAAATCAATCCAAAAACAAAGGGGTTCACAGACCTAGGTGTCCAAGCACCAAACATCAAGGAATACCCAAAAGAAGTATCGGCCACTACATACATTACTCTATTAATCATCAAGGAATACTACGGTAAATAGGAAATTAAACACTAGGAGCTAGAATCCAAAAATACTACTAAGCTAGCTATCTAACTCCATCTAGACGCGCTCAGCATTCAATAATCTAGTCCAGAAAAGGGTTAAGTAAAACACACGAAAATAACCCGTTAGCATAAATGCTAAGTATAAACCACACTCAACTCTGTAAAGTAAGTATATAGATATAGGTTTAGGAAAATAGGTAGATTTATCACTAACAAGTAGCATACACCACAAGGAGTCATAAAGATTGATATCTACTATTTCGTACAATAATTCACCCATTATTTTAGTTGTTTTGATGCTTATTTTCTTTATCCTAATGAAATTAAGAATTGTTTGTGTGTTATATTGTCCCAAGGGTTGAATTATCCACAAGGAGCAGCAAAGGAAGAATTTTGGAGCAGTTTGGACGAGTTTTGGAAGCAAAGGAAATTACCTAATCACAAAAGCAAACAAGAATAAAAATTGGAAAAGAATTGGAAGTTGCCTAATGGGCCAAACCCCATCTGTCTCCTATTTATACTACAATTTTCTGCTATCTTAGGAGGTTCCCTTACAGAGTTCCCAACCCTAGTTAGTTTTAGTTTATTTTTCCCCTTCTCTTTATATTTCCCTAGCATAGTTTAGATTAGTTTTATATTAGATTATTTAATTTCAAGCTTGGAATCTCGGATTGAAGTTGGATTTGTTCTCTATCAGTAAAGTTCTCTTATTCCTTTATTTACTTTCTTCTCAGATTTCTTGCTATGTTTATGGTTATTTATTATTGATTTGTTTTATTTACTTTTATGATGCATGAGTAGTTAGCTTTTGGGATTGGATTAGGGTCCTATTGCTATTCTTGATGCTAGATCCGTGATTATTGCATAAAGGGAAATAATTGTTTACCTAGGGTTTATGTTTGAGTTGGATTATATTTTCCTCTTATTGATAATAGATGCACAGCTTTTATTGATTTGTTTTGGAGAGGATTTCATCACAACGAAAGTTGGGTGAAAGACTCGGCCTAACCAATTTCAACCCAATTTTTCCTACTATGAGAATAGGGGTAATTTTGGGGGCTTATAATGGTTTTGTGTTTAAGGTTATGATTTATGCATCACGAAAGTGGGGCAATCTTACCCTAATTCTTGTTATTGATTACGAAAGTAGCTAACTTGAATTCTTGAGTGCATTGCCAATAAATCTCTTGGTTAATTGTTTTTCCCTAATTTTGATATTGTTAGAGCATCAAGATTGCAATACCCCTAATCTGACCCACTCTTTTATCATATAGTTTATCCCTTATTTAATTTGCATTATTTTATTTTCCATTCATTAATCTTAGTTTGCTTGGATTCTAGTGAATTCCAATACTTTAGTGCCTAGGATTTAATAATTCACACAATACGTGCCATAGCCCCAATCCTCAGCGGAACGACATTTTACACCCTCTCTTACACTCACAACTATTGTTAGTGTACAATTGATACACTTTGGACCACCTTTTAATTGGCTTAATTATTAGTCAAAAACATAAGTTATGTTATTAAGTAGTTGGTCCGGTATCTTGGTTAAAGGCAGATTTCTCTTTATACACTCTGGAGAAGCGCCAGCGAGTAGTCCAGTGGACGAGATTTATTCAAATCAGAATTCAGTCATCATGATCCTCATTTTACTCAGATCTACACTTATGGCTGATCCTTATTTTGAGTGGTTTTCAGCTGCAAATCTTGAGGGAAGATTGGTTATTATTTTGGCTATAAATATAGCTCAATCACATGGGATTCTTTACAAGCTTGATTACCATTCTAATCTTACTTCAATCTCTCTTTCGAATCAGTTTTCACAAGAGGATTTCACTCTGGTTTTTCTACAGTTCTTCGTGTGTTCTTATTCTGGTTGCTTGAAGATTCAGCCGTGATGGTGAATCGTGATGTACTGCACAATGTCAGCTCCAAGATGAGGAAGGCTTAGCTAGGAGTATTTTTTTGTAACCATTAGTGTAGGATGGTTGTTGTTAGACTCCTTGTAACCCTTGTGATCATCTAGTGGATTGGGCTGACGTGAAGTGCCCCGCAGACGTAGGAGTGGAGCTCCGAACTGCGTGATCAATTCTGGTGTCTGGTTCCATTTTTATTGCTTTATTTTCTTGTTGTTTATTTATCTGTTTTTATAGTTTAATTCTTTCAGATAAATAATTGCTTTAAAATAATGTTGGAACCTTAATATAAAATTGTACATTCAAGACCCACAATTACAATTTCAATTGGTATCAGAGCACGGGGACTTAAGTTATTAGTCTAACCGATCTGGCTAAGAAATTGTGTTTCTTGAACTTACGATTTCACAGTGCTTTATTGTTTTGGTTATACGCCTTTTTATTCATCTCACTGTGTGTTAAGTATTCCAGGATGGATAAGCACCGACCTCCTCCAGAACTAACCGGAGAAAACTATGCGTACTGGAAAGCTCGCACCAGAACGCATCTGAGGGCCCAAGGTGTATGGAAAACAGTGCTATCCGGATGGGTTCATCCTACCAAAGGCGGTGAAAAAGAAGGAGATCCAAAGGTGTTGAAACCCGAAGTTGAATGGGATGCTACAGAAACTATTACAGCAAGCTTCAACGCTAAAGCCTTAGATATTATATTTTCTCTAATACATGAAAGTCAATTTAACTTGATTACAGGCTGTGACACTGCTAAAGAAGCTTGGGAAATTTTAGAGACCACTTATGAAGGCACGACTTCGGTCAAGCAGTCCAAACTTCAACTAGTCCAGAGTGATTTTGAAGATTTACGTATGAATGAGGATGAAAACATCGTAAGCTTCAACGAAAGAGTCCAAGAGATTGCCAACCGTGCTGTCACTCTAGGTGAACCATTTTCACAACAAAAATTAATCAAAAAGGTTCTCCGTTCTCTCCCGCCTCGGTTCAGGATGAAGGTAACTGCTATACAAGAACATTCCGGGTGGGAAGACCAAAGCTTGGCACAACTTATGGGTAACCTCAAAACTTATGAGATGGAAATATTGACTGACCATTCTAGAAAACAAAAGAATGTTGCCTTCTCAGCTGACGAACAGGGCGCTGTACCAGATCCAGACGAAATCGAGGATGATGATCCAGTGTTTTGCTAACCAAACATTTCAATAAAATTTTGAAACAGGTCAAGCAAAAGAATAGCTTCCGCGGTAACAGATCTCAAAACTCCTACGGATCAAAACCTAATTCAACCACGAGTGGATCAAATTACAAGCCCACTGCGTCTCGTGCAACACAACCGTCTGCATCACGTACAACCCAACCTCGAGAAAGAACAAGTGGCAAAAACATACGATGCTATGAGTGCGAAGGCTACGGACATGTGCAGGCTGAATGTGCCACCTACTTGCGAAGAAAAAAGTCAATGGCTGCACTAACATGGAGTGATGATGAAGCTGATCCAGAAGCTGAAGCTGATACAGAAGAGATTACTGGCAATTTTGTTGCATTCACGGCCAGGATTACAACTGATCCAGAAGAGGAAGATGAAGATCTAGCTGACTCGGAAGGTTGTGACTACAACTCGGCAGAAGATCTTGAAGCCCTTGTTTTTTCTTATGAAACTGAGTATAAGAAGTTGTATTCAAAATGGGAATGTTTACTTAAGGCAAATTGTAACTTGTGTAGTCAAGTAGGGATATCAGAAAAAGCCATAAATGTATACAAAGATCAAATAAGTGAAAGAGATCTACAACTCAAAGCAGCTTCTGAACGAGAAGCCAAGCTGAACCAGGATGTGGTCAAGCTTACACAGGAATTAAGTTCACTCAAGAAGCAAATCCAGATGATGGACACCACATCAACACTTGATGAAATACTTGACACAGGTCGACAATCAACTACCAAATATGGTCTTGGCTTCACCGGAGACAAAAACAATGGGCAAACTACTTTTGTCAAAGCAACTGGATTTGATCTAGGAGATACTCCAGAAACAAATACAGCTAGAAAAATGAGCTCGGCAAGGCACCGTCAAAACATGGTAATGAAATATAAACGTGCCTATAAGCCTTATAATCCTATTTGTCATTATTGCAGGATTCGAGGACACACCAGACCAGAGTGCTACTACTTTTACAAGGATCAAAGAGCCGAGAAATACACTCACAAGCGCATTGCACCATTTGTAAGACAAGTTTGGGTCAGGAAAGCTGATTTTGTATCACAGTTTATACCACACGCAGGTCAAGGGAAAAATGGTTCTCGAGAAGATAAAGAGATTGGATTAGAAAATCTACATTGAAGGATCATTGCCGAAAATATACGCCAGGTATGTGTGAATTAATTTTTTTTGTGTACTAATAAATCTGCCACTGTCTCAGATCCAGACATACGACAGCATAATGTCCAGATTCATCTTGAAAGTCTTCATTTTTTTTCGAAATTCTAATTCTTGAAAAGGTCTACGTTTTGTTATGATGAGCCTTCTACCTTTTCGGTCAGCCACACGAGTTACAATGGGAGTAGCATTTAACATATATTATCCTTTAACCCTCATAAAAGTCCTAGTCAAATCACATCACTCCATCAATCACCTTTTTGTCCTCTCACCTATTTTTTCTCTCACCTGGCACTTTCACCCTCTCTACCGTCTCTCTCTCTCCACCGAAAAGCTTGGGAGCTCAACAATGTCGTCGTCCAGTCTTCCATCTCAGCGGAACGACATTTTACACCCTCTCTTACACTCACAACTATTGTTAGTGTACAATTGATACACTTTGGACCACCTTTTAATTGGCTTAATTATTAGTCAAAAACATAAGTTATGTTATTAAGTAGTTGGTCCGGTATCTTGGTTAAAGGCAGATTTCTCTTTATACACTCTGGAGAAGCGCCAGCGAGTAGTCCAGTGGACGGGATTTATTCAAATCAGAATTCAGTCATCATGATCCTCATTTTACTCAGATCTACACTTATGGCTGATCCTTATTTTGAGTGGTTTTCAGCTGCAAATCTTGAGGGAAGATTGGTTATTATTTTGGCTATAAATATAGCTCAATCACATGGGATTCTTTACAAGCTTGATTACCATTCTAATCTTACTTCAATCTCTCCTTCGAATCAGTTTTCACAAGAGGATTTCACTCTGGTTTTTCTACAGTTCTTCGTGTGTTCTTATTCTGGTTGCTTGAAGATTCAGCCGTGTTGGTGAATCGTGATGTACTGCACAGTGTCAGCTCCAAGATGAGGAAGGCTTAGCTAGGAGTATTTTTTTGTAACCATTAGTGTAGGATGGTTGTTGTTAGACTCCTTGTAACCCTTGTGATCATCTAGTGGATTGGGCTGACGTGAAGTGCCCCGCAGATGTAGGAGTGGAGCTCCGAACTGCGTGATCAATTCTGGTGTCTGGTTCCATTTTTATTGCTTTATTTTCTTGTTGTTTATTTATCTGTTTTTATAGTTTAATTCTTTTAGATAAATAATTGCTTTAAAATAATGTTGGAACCTTAATATAAAATTGTACATTCAAGACCCACAATTACAATTTCAACTATATTCATCACCCGAGGTAAAACAAGTAGATACTAGGTATAGTTAAAGATAGTTTCACATATAAGTATAAACATTTAAGTATATATAAGTAGACATTATTCATTCTCATACTAGTACAATGATCAAACACCCAACCAAATACACAAAATGCACAATTTCAAATCAAAAGGATGAGAAAATAGGTAAAAAGTGAGATACTAGTTTATATCATCAGAATAGGTAAACTCATAAGGTAAGTAATAACCGTGTTTCAATTGCATTTATAAGTAAGTAGAGTATTATAGTAAAATAGTTTCCAAAACGTATCATTTAGTACCATTACTCTCACCTTCAAGAAAATAATATTTCTTTGAATAATAATTATACTGGAGGAAATTCAATCATCTCATCAATGTCATCAATCTCATCGATCTCATCAATCTCGTCAATATGATCAATCATGCTCACCGTAGGCTAGTCCGTAGCTAGTGTCTAGTTACTTGTTGTCGCATATTGTGTGTCATATCCTCAAATCCCTAGAGAACGACAAAACTACTCATGCTCATCGTAGCTACATCAAACCTCCTCATATATGTTAAGGAGAAGAGTGGAGTAGGGAGTTCCTAATCCACTATAAAAATACATGACTCAATCTCTCTATCTCTTATTACTTTCTTTCCTTTTACTGTTGAACTCACACACACACACACTCACAATTCATAAACCCATAAAAATGCTACAAGCTAAAATAAAGCAAGCTAAAGTATTCCACCACAATTCAAACTCCGAAATCATACTTTTTCTAAATTTAAAAAATCTATTCAACCCCAACCACTATAAAAATAAATGACTCAATCTCTCTATCCCTTACTTTCTTTACTTTTAATGTTGAACTCAAACACACGCATTATCACAATTCATAAACCCATAAAACGCTACAAGTTCAAATAAGGCAAGCTAAAGTGTTCCACTACGATTAATTATAAATGCAGTTGAGAAATTGAGGCCATATATACCTCTTGATTAAGTACTTCACAATAGAGACTAATGACCAAATTTTGACATTTTTGTTAGATAAGAAGATAACTATAACCATGAAACAAAGAGGGCTACCTCATCAAGCTATTGGGAATGGATTATTCCATTCAGTATAAAAAGGAGACAGAATACAAGGTGGTAGATGCATCATCAAGTAGAATGGAAGACTATGAACACTCCTAGAATCCTATTCCAATGGTAAGTCAAAAGGGTGTTGAAGATATCTTAATTACTAGACTACAAAAATGATGAGTGAGCCAAAGAATGACTACTCTCTTTGTAGATCCCAACAGCCACCCAAAATTTGTCCTCACTCATAGTTTGCTAATATTTAGAGGTAGACTATATATTGGCACAAATGGACCATTCAGCCCCTATCAGTTCTTGGGTAAGCTTGGAATAGCATTTCTATGGACTTCATTGAAGGCATGCCTAAATCATACTCTAAGAAAGTCATATTGGTTGTGGTGGATAGACTTACTAAGTATGCCAACTTCATAACACTCACTCACCCCTATACTACAGAACTTGTCTCAGAAACCTTCATAGAGAGTGTGTATAATCTACATGGATTGTGATAATACACAAAATGAACATACTTACTTTTTCCCATATTTGTTTATTAAGTTTTGACTTGTCTTCATTCCTTGTGAGCTTAAATGATTAAATTCCTTATATTTAAATTGAAGGATAGACATATATATATGATTGAGTTAATTCTATTTTTTGTTCTAGATTTATATGTGACAATCCACTTTTAATCCTTTTTTATAAGAACATCCTTATTTAATCCTAGTATTATTGTGACATGATCATTTTTTGTCCTCCGTCAACAAATCGTTGAAATGTCGTTAAATACAATGACATTTAGATCTTTTTTATACAAAGTAGGTTGGCACACTATATTTTTTATGTTTATTTTTTTAAAAATCATAATTGGTGACCAAAGTCTTTGTATTTAACGACATTTAAATTGTTTTGTTGATAGAGGACCAAAAATGGTCATGTCACAATAATACTAGGACCAAAAGTTGATGTTCTAATAAAAAAGGACTAAAAGGTGAATGTCACCTATAAATTTAGGACCAAAAATGGAATTAACTCTATATGATTTGAATAGTTTTGATATGTTATGGATGGTCGTAGGCAAACCAATACAAATACAAAACAAAATATTACAAAATTACAATTTTCACGTTTTGATATGTTATGGATGGTCGTAGGCAAACCAATACAAATACAAAACAAAATATTACAAAATTACAATTTTCACTCAAAATGACCTATCTTAAGCATTTTAATCATAATTTGATGTATGTAGGAAGGTCAAATTGGGATAATTTTAGCGACATTGGAATGCAAACCCAAAGGGATAAAATTCTTATGAAGACCATAAAATCAGAATTCTGAAGTTACAAGGTTCAAAATCTATTAGGAAGTTGTAGTTGTGTTGTAGAGTTGTTGAAATGCACAAGTTCAACACATGAAAAAGTGTGTCGAATGGAGATTTTCCTTAGTTGTGTTAGTTCAAAATGTCCAAATTTTGACTCGATGTTTCGAAAGTTTGAGATCTGCAATTTTATAGCTATGTGAGAATAACATTTTTTACCATCATTTTGCTCCAATTACAAATACACTCATTCTCCATTCTTCTAACCCTAGTAACCTCCATCCCTTCTCTCTCTATAATCTCAATTTCTCCTTCCAAAATGTAACCTAGCTCTAAGAAACGATTGTTTGGTAGTTTAGGAGTAGATTAGAATATGTTTTGTAATAATTAAGAAGGGGAGGATACAAGACCGAACTTCAACTGTATGTACGATCGAGGATAAAGCAATGAGCTTTTCTTTCCCTTCTTTCCTTAATTTTATCATGATCTAATGTATCTATTTTGTGTAGTGAAGATTCTTGTTCTAAGTATATTTATATTTGGATTATGGATTGTGTTTTGTTTTTTTGTCTATTTTGATGTTTGTTTCTTAATATATTATGATTGGTTAGTTTAGCTCCTAAAATTTATTGTGTGCAAGATATATTGTTGATGTGTGTGATTAAGATCTTAAATTACATGCTTATTTGTTATGTTGTGTTTCGATAGAAATTGGGCATAGCTAGAATATTCTTGTCACATACCTATCGATTTTTGTACTATGGGAGTATGTAAATATTATAGGGGGACTTCTTGACTAACCTTACGTTTCATGTAAAAATGATGTGTAGCAAAAATGAGTGATGGTGAGTGTACGGGTGTGAAATGCCGTTCCGCTGAGGATTGGGGGTTATGGCACGCAATATGCAATCACAAAACTAGGCACTAGCACAAGGAAATCAACAAGAAGCTAAGCAAACGACAACGAGGTAGAACAAACACATTTAAACTATAGATAAATACAAAATAAAGAAATATGACTCAAGTTAGGGACATCACCATCTAGATGCTTTAACACTTAAGTTTGGGGGAAGAACATTTTACCTAGGTTCTAGAGGCTAGCACTAATAAATCCAAGGTTCCACAAGGATTAGAACAAAGATTGCCCCATTCTCATGGTGTATCAACCCAAGTTCTTGAAGAACAAAAGCTATTTAAGCCCCAATCTACCCCTATTTCCATAGAAGGGAAATTGGGTTCGAGAGTGGGAAGGCTCAAGTCTTCCATCCAATTCCCATTGAGATGAAAGACTTTCCAAACACAAACAACAATTGCTACGTATCAACTATTGCAAGATAGATTAAAGACTCAACTCAAACACATGAACCCTAGGTTGGGGTTCTTCCCCTTTTTCACAATAATCACAACTTAAGCATCAAAATAGATAATACAACCTTAACTCAAGCCCATAAACTAACTACTCATGGTTAAATAGCATAAAGAACACAAAAACACAAATAATAAACATAAATCTTGCAAAAGAAAAGAGATAAGGAAAAGAAAGCTCCTCTATTGAAATGGGTGGAAGAATCTTGAAATCCAAGCTTCAAATCCAAGATTACAAGCTCCAAAAGTGTTAAAAAAAAAAACATAGATCTAAGTCTAATCTAACCTAAAAATATGAAAGGGAGTGAATGGGAGTGTCTAGGGTTCAACCATGGGTCAAAACCGAGTTCAAAATGCTCAAAACGAGCTTAAATAATTGTAGAACAGAGGCGAAACGGCCACCTACACGGCCGTGTGGGTGCCCATTTCATTTTGGCCTATTTACTGTGCATTTCTCACTGTGTAAGCAGAATTCTATGCAACTGTTTTAACTTCTAGGCTATTTTCACCCTCAAAACCACTTCATTAGCGTTTATGGTCTTTAACAAAGTTGTATCCCTTTAAGTTTTCTTTCCAATGGAGCAAGAATCACCTTATTTGGACATTCCTAGGCTGAGATATGATCAAAATACCGAACCATGGCAGATTTGGACGAAATCTATAAGTTTGGATGATTTTGACCCCTTTGGCTTCCTTTTTAAGATGTAATGTCTTCATAAGAGTTGTAGCCCTTTGAGTGCTCTTTCCAATGGCACAAGAATCACTCAATTTGGATATTTCTAGGCCGAGATATCATCCAAATACCAAACAGTGACGGATATATGCGAGACTTTCAGATTTTTGGCATTTGTTCCACTTTTTCCTTTGTTTAATTTGTCCATATGATCAAAACCATTGAAAATACCACTCTTGTGCTCCCTTGGAAGTGTTGCATCCATCTCCATAGCTTCTCTTTGGCTTCCATTGACTCCAAATGCATCCAAAATGTTCCTTTTGACTCTAGTTCCCTCCAAAATGCATGAAAATAATAATAATCTTTACTTCCAAATCCAAACTCCTTGCAAAATAACACAATTTAGTCCTAATCTCATTAAATTTGTGTCAGGGTCGATTAAAGAGACTTAACTAAATTTATTTTTAATTTAAGTTTTCATAATTTTAAGTTTAGTATTATTATAGTATACAAAATTTATATATTTAGAAACTACACTAAAAATACTATTTTTTTTTTGAATACTATTGACCCTTGATGAGTGTAGTTTTCGTGGTGGATGGAAAGAAGTAGATGTTAAAACGGACAGATTTTCGAGTATCGTTCTCAAAGGACGGCAAGGAGGGAATTTGAGCGGTAAGGGGATTAAGCACAAGAGTGTTTAGTGTTTGAAAGCTAATCCAAACATAGTAAGAAATGCGCATGAAACATCATGAAAATAAGGAACAAAACGTTGGAAACAATCAATTGGAAAGGAGGATTTGGATCTTGCAACTCATATAGGTATCCTTGATTTCCTAAGATATTAGGCTAGCAACACGTAGATAATGAAAATGAGACAAGGTCACAAGCACCACCGCCACTCTTGTGGTCAATGGACTCACTCCTAGACCGTAATGTCATCCTCATGATCACTAGGCTAGAAGAGGCATTTTGTCAAACACGTTATGTGCCTCTTATCTTCCACTCTCCCTTTTCTCAAAGGTGAGAGGGAAATGTGTTAGGCTAGGCTAAGGAGTAACTCTACTCTCGTAGATGAGACTCCTTCTCCAAACACATCTCATATAGGTTGATCACCCCTACACAAGAGTCAAAGTGGATCACCACTCACACAATTAAACTCATAATCAAGCAATTGCAAAACCTAATTGATCAATTCAAAGCTCAAGAATATCCATACAACATTGCTCAATCCAAATCCACAAAGATCTACCTAATCATACTTGGAATTGAAATAGCAAAAGGCAAAAGTAATGACAAGAAATTAAAAGGAAGACTTAGCTAGGAATTGAACTTTGAACTTGAACTTGAATGTTGATCTCAATCTTGCAACAATGGAATCCTTCTCTAATTCTAATCTAAACCTAAGAATTGCAATGTGGAGTGAATTGGGAGAGATCTCTCTAGGCTAATCCTAGAGAGAGAAATATTCTAAACTGATCTAAAATTGAAATGTGATCGATCCCCTGCAAAAATGGCTCAATTCCCCTTTTAAACCTCGCCCAATCACTAAACTTTCCGCGATGGACGCACGGCTGGACGCGCTTCCACTGCGCGTCCAGCGTGCCTTCTGCTGCACAGACTCGAAAACTTCTGCGGGTTGAAATTTAGACGCGGGCGTTCGCTGCGCGTCCACAGCAGACCTCTATTCTGCTGTCAAACTTCTGCAAGCATAATTTCGGACGCAGGCCTGGACGCGCGTCCACTGCCTATTTTTGCTCCAACTTTGGTTCGTTCTTCACTTCTCTGAAATATTGTCATTTTCTACCCTTTTTGCACATCTTTTACCTACAAAACAATTAGCCAAGCGTGGAACGGGGTCCAATGGGGGCGTTCTTCACTTCTCTGAAATATTGTCATTTTCTACCCTTTTTGCACATCTTTTACCTACAAAACAATTAGCCAAGCGTGGAACGGGGTCCAATGACAATAACAAGCATTCTAACGCAATAAAGGGCCAAATCAATCATAAAAGCCTTCAATTGTGCGCAAGATGATCCTAAAACGACCTTATAAAGGTGGCGTCTTTTGCACTTATCAACCCTGTTACATGTAGTATCTGTCCATATACTTTCTCAACCTACTGAAACCCAACAAAGTCAACATTGCCCCCACTGAGGCTCGAACCCATGACCTCCTACTTGGGAGAATCACTTCATGCCGCTTGACCACAAGGCCTTTGGCCACTAAAAATACTATTAAGCACAAAAAATCAAATTTAAAAATAAGTAAAAAAATACTAAAGAATAAAGAGTTTGTTTGATCAATGAATAATAAGTAGGGCATATAAAATGGCTTCCTGTGCGGTTAACACAAAATTGCTCACCTTAAGCGTTAAAATGACGCACCTTAAGTACAAAAATCACGCACCTTTAGCATTAAAATGACGCACCTCAAGTACACAAACCACACATCTTAAGCATTAAAATGACGCACCTTAAGCACAAACTACGCACCTTAAGGTTTTAAAATGGCACACCTTACGTTTCAACAACTCACACACCTTAAGCACAAAAACCACGCACCTTAAGAAGAAAAACCACCCACCTTAAATTTGACCTAGATGCAAAAATAACCAAATTGTCACCGCATTTTTTTTTTAATTTTGTTAATCATGGACGTTGATTTAATTAAGATCAATGGCTCAAATTTAACCGCACAACCACACGAGACACACTCAACCGCATGGGAGGCAGAGCCCTTGGCTATCGCAGGGGAGGCGGAGCCCTCAGCTATTGCAGGGGAGGCAGAGCCCTCGTCGTCGGTCGTTGTCGGTAGTAGCTTCATCGCCTGTTGGATTCTTCAGCAGATAGACATAGCAAAAAATTAGAAAATAAGATAATAAGAAATACTACCGGCAGTAGGCGTACTGGTCGGCGGCTATCGCAAGGGAGGCAGAGCCCTCGTTGGATTTGTCAGAGTCGTCGACTTTGCTTTGGAATCGATTGGACTATGGAGTAAGCGAGAAGCAGACTTAAACTTGGAGACTTTAGGGTTTCATATTTCTTTCAGGAGCAGAATAGAATTAGGCGCCCAAAAATAAAGTTTTGGTGGAAATGAAATTTTAGTGAACTAATTTTTAGACATCAATAGTGAGAGTAACAACATCATTCCTATCAATAACGAGAGTATAGTTTTAAAATAAATATATAATTAAAATTCTGTCACTAAATCGTAAACCTTTAGTTAGAGTAATTTTTAACCGTCACAAAAACTATGCAAATAATACATTTAGTGATGTGTTTTTTCTACCCGTCACTAATTTTTTGTCACTAAAAGTTATTTTTCTTGTAGTGATTATTACTAAAATAAATATGGGAAAAATGAGAAATAATTTAATTATAATTATTATAAAAATAAATTCAACTACCAATGTTTAGCTTAATTACTATAATAATTATTAGGCAATTATTATTAGTCAATTACACTAATATATGTGCAATTATACTTTTATACCCTAAGTATATTCATTTTCACCATATCGCATTTAGTTTTTTTCTTCATGCTCCATATTTGAATGAATTAATTGTAATTATTATAAAAAATCTAACAACCCATGATTAATTAACTTTTTAAAGTTTAAATAATTTAAAGTTTTCAAAAGGAAAGTGTAATTAATTTTTTTAAAAAAAATTAAATAATTTTCAGTCAATAGTAATATCCTTTTCCTTTTCCAATTTGCCTAATTTCCGTTTCCTTTTCCATTAGGATCTTTTTATATTTTTAATCAATTAGTAATATCAATTTTTCGTTTCCATTTTATCTTTATTATCGTTTGGGCGGGAATTTCACAAAGGATGATTTTATTTTTATTAATAGTAGTATAGATAAGTCTTTGAATTATTATTATTGGTGTAAATAATAATTAATAAATTATTTTTTCTTATAAAATTACGCAGAATTTGTTTCCATTATTCTCACAATTATAATGGTTTAATTATTCTCATAATTTGGTGAATAAAATTTTGTTACCAATTAAACTTTATTAATTTTTTTATCAATTAATTTATTATATTAATTAGTTTGTGCGGGAAAGTTGAAGGGGGGAGGGGGGGATTTTACTTTTATTAATAGTATTGATAGGTGAATATATAAACTATACTACAATTAATATATATTTGTTAATTTTCATTTTATATTTTCTTACCAAATAAGCTTTATTAATTATTTGACCAATAAAATATTTAATTAATTGACTACAAAAATTTGTGCGGAAAAATGAAATAGGAGGATTTTCATTTTATATATAGTATAGATTTGAAATACAATTAGGAATAAATTAATTTAATTATGTAAATTTTCTCTATAAATTTATCTAAATATGTACATTATTAGAGATTATATTAATCATACAAAATTTTAATTGTAATTTTGTATCCTATCAAAATAGATACTTGACCAAATATATCATATATGAAAGTTCAACTATATTATATATTATGTTTTACATTTTAATACATTTTCATTTTTTCTAATTTTTTATTTAATTTAAATTCATAATAACAATAATTTTTTGTGCATCGCACGGGTTAAACAATAGTATTTCTATAAAAGTTAAGGTTTTAAAAATATTTGAATTTGTATTAGTTTTATTATTATCTAATTTCTTTCTGTTTTTGTAAGGTTATGATTCTTGATACTAAAAGGTACTTAAATGAAGAGAGACAAAATAATTTTATTTTTTTGAAATACTCATGATTTTTTAAATGTATTACATGTTCTATACTTTCACAAACATTTTAATCTAAGCCTCCACTACCGGAGTTTGAACATATGATCACTTATTTGAAATGATAATCGGGATGCCATCACACTACATGGTACTTGGCGGAGACAAAATAATTTATTTCCCTTTCTTATCATCTTCTATCATAAAACAAATTGATTGGATTATGTCTGAATTCTAATAATATAATTATGGTTTTATTTTGTTTAGATAAAACTAAGGCCATAGTTATTTGTTTTTCAAAATAAAAAATTAAAAAAAAAATGTTTACAAGAAGTCGAATTGAATTCTTGACTAATAAGACTTTAGAGATCCAGTAGATAGTATTTGACATGTGACATAATAATTGGTAAAAAAATGTCAGTGTCATAAATTGTTTAGAGTGATTGTATACTTTTCTGCGCTCTTGTTTGATTGCCTCATTTTTGGGAATTATATTTATGTTCGTGTTTTTATTTTTTTCATTTAAATGTTACAAATATTTACATAATATTTACAAATATTTACATAATATTTTTTTATTTCTTCCAAAAAGAATACATCAATTGTTTGTTGAGTAAACCCAATAGGGTAGCTCAAGTGGCAAGTAAACTTTCTTTGTAGGAAAGAATTTCGAAAAAATTCGAGTTCGATTCTCACAAGTGATTATTCCTTAAGAATAGTATAACGACATAAATAAAATGAAGATAAACAAAAATATTAATTTGAACCTAAACCGTTTGAATACTTAATGGTCCACAATGCATTGTGGACCATGGTCACGGCTGATACTGCAGTTGCGCGGAACAGAGGTTCATCCGTACACCGTTCAGACGGATGAAACGGTCTCTGTTGCTTGCAACTGCAGTATCAGCCATGACCATGGTTCATGGTATAACGACTGACAGTTTTATGCCATTGAATTATTTAATTAACGCTGTGTGCCGCGCTATAGCAGTATAACTACCGACCAAAGACTTAATTACTATAGAGACATTTCAGAGAGCTTTGATTGTGATTAGTCAGAAATCAGAATGCAGAAAAGAATCAAAAGATCCATGTGAAGGAAGACTTATGAAGGGTAGGCAGGCTCCAAGTCTCCAACAACCAGTCAACAAGGAAAACATTTTTTGTTGAAACCAACAAGGAAAACATTAAAAGAAGGAAAATTTGTAATTTATACCGTACCCTTCCATAATATGTTAATTATTAATGTGATTTCTAAATTATTAGATGTGTTAATATTGCCTTTCAATTTTTAAAATAGTATATGTATAATGTATTGTCATCACGTCACGGATCTGGGTTTTAAACGGTGTTGTATTAAAACCACTAATACGAGTAATATATGTACCGTTATGAAAATTGAGTAACAACATTTACACCACTAATAATTCAGAAGTCATATTGATAATTGACACATTATGAAGGATCATAAATTACAATTTTCCCATAGAAAAAAATGAGTTGCTAAAAATCAACTGTTTCTGTTTAAAGAATTGAAATAAACTTAGCTTATGAATAGGCATTTAAAAATATTATTTTGAATAAGATTCACTAATAATTTGAATTGTGTGAAAATAAATTTGTATTTTTTTTTGTTGAAAGAGATAGATTTGTATTCTTAAAAAATGGAAATTTTGAAAGACTTTGTAGGAGTCTTTATCTTTGGAAAAGAATGTAGATTAAGTTTTGTATATGTGTGTGTGTGTATATATATATATTCCATCCGTCCTATTTTATGTGTTTAGTTCGGTTAACGAGAGTTGACTGAAATTATTGTTAATTTATTTTTTTAATATATTAAGTTTAATATTAATATACAAAATTTATATATTTAAAAACTACAATAAAAGTACTATTAAATAAACAAAATAAATTTAAAAATATGTAAAAAATACTAAAGAAAATAAACAAAGAAGAAATTGTTAGTTTGACCAATAAATAATAAGTATGTCAGATAAAATAGGATAGAGAGTATATATATATATATATATATATATATATATATATATAACCGCACTCTTGTGAGAATTGCTTTCTAGAAGAGAACTAGGAACTAATCGGAACTGTCTATCTAGAAAGATCATTGGATCATAAACAATTTTTATAAACAAAAATGTGGTGGCATTTTTAAAAATAACTCAAATTTTGAAATGCAAATAACATATGTTAAAAGTGTAAGTAAATGGTGCAAGTAAAGTCACTTAAAAGTCTAACGTTTTACACTATATAGTGTAAATAATTTACATTTCACATTGGTGCAACTAATTATATTGTTAGGTGCACAAAATATTGTTAATTATTCGTGTGTACTTTATATTGTTGTACTATATGAAGCCGTTACTTGCACTTTTAACGCATTTTACTTGCATTATTGTTGCTTTTACATTGGTGCAACTAATGATAACATTATGTGCACTTAATATAGTTCATTGCATCCTATGAAATTGTTAATTACACTTTTAATACATTTTACTTACAACTAAGTACCTTATGGTTATTTAAAAAAAAAAAAAAGTACATTATTATGGTTTGATGGCATCACTCTTTTTACTTTCCAAGTCTCATCCCAATTAGGGAATTAGCATAATTGTTGAATAGACTCTATGAATAGGTTAGAGTGTGCTAAAAAAAACATTTCACTCATACTATTGCTATGAAGATGATACTTGCATTTTTCACTATTGGGCTATTGGCGAATATCCTATCCATTATAATGTTGGTGATGAAAAAAAAATAGAAGTTGTGTATATTTTTATTTGAAAAAATTAGAAAAGTGGATGTGTTTTTCAAATCCTTTCTTAAGTAGGGAAATGGTAAATGTACCATGATATGGTAAATGTACCATGATAAAAATACATGCTTTCCGATTTTCATTTTCTATTTTCTATTTTAAAAAAATAAAAATATAATTCAATATAATTACTAAATGCACCTATCGTTCTCTTATACACAATATTCAGCCGTGAAACATACTCTCCTTATGCACACTTAAATTTTCTTTGCTTTTGGTGTGTTGATTATTAGTCCTTGGCACCCTAAACTTATCATGGCTTTTTTTCTTTATTTTGTTAGAATTTTGGTGATATGGAAGAGAGTGTGGGAGGGAGAGGGTTAAGGAACGTAACTCATCATGCAAATTCAACTTTTTTCATACATTTTCGAGTTCTTTAAAAAAAAAAAAGTGTGTTGTGCTTGTGCATACCAGTGCTGCTCAGCTGGCGCATGCAGTACATGACTACATGTGCTAGCTGTTTTTTTTTGTTTTTTTGTTTTGTTTTTTTGTTTTTTTGTTTTTTGTTTTTGTTTTACTACTGCTGGGTTGCATGTGGCAATTTGAAAGTTTACCTTAGTTGTCATAATACATAATTGCAGTTGCAGAAAAAAGAGGTGTGAAGGAAGACTCAGGAAAGGTAGGCTCCATGCATGTCTCCAACAACCAAAACATTATTGTAGAACTTAAGCAACAAAGTACATACACCATAAAATTAGCTAAGTGATTCAATGAAAACTTTTAAAATAATGGATTTTAAATAATTTTCATGCATAGAATCTTTTTACATTTTTTTAAATTTTGTAGACTTTCATTAACTTTATAAGAGTCTATAAAAGTTGTAAGGCAAACATTTATAAAATTTTAAAAACTTTTTCATATTAAAAACTCTACAAAAGGCACTAATTAAAACTCTGAATTAAATATACTCTTAGAAACATTTCATAACTCTATTAATTAATACATTATTTATAATTTGTTACAAAAAATTTAATAATATATAATATATTTTTATGTATGTATGTATGCATGTATAACACTCAGAATTGTTAGCAACTATATATACACACAAGATAAAATATGTCTGTAGCAAATAGAAGAAAATTCTTCTCTTAATAGCATTGAATTAGATTTTTAGTTGACCTAAACTTTCTATATAGTCAAAAAAATTATTTATTCACCTCTTAAATTCCTAAGAAAATTTGATCTTGATTATCAAGCGCCCTCTCAAATCAAATTGTTAGGTTAGTGCAAGTGATCAAACTAGCACATATACCTATTCTAATTAAAAATATGAACTCAATAAAAATTAGATGAGTCTAATAAGTACGGCAAATCAACAAGTATAAGACCAAAAATGTGCCTACAAGAAATAGTAACAAACCTAGTTGTTGTTTGCAACAATAATAAAATATTTGCTTTGACTTTTATAGATATGTGTAAAAATAAAAAGATAAAAATCAAAAGTATATGAGTATTTATGAAAGGTTTCAAACGTACCCTAAAATATCACAAGAACAGATGAAAAGTTTATCTAATTTAAACAGAGAAAAAAAGTCAAAAGATTGAGGTTGGAGGGTTGAATTTTAACTATTTCTATTTGTAAATAAAAAGTCTACAAAAATCTTATTCTTATATACTCTATAAAAGTTAACGAATAGCGTATACACTAACTAAAAAATAAAATAATACCACCAGAAATAACCCACCACCTACCAGCCAAGACCCCAGACCCAAAATTGTAACAAACAACACATGCCCCAACCAAACCCACCCACAGGCCACAACACAGTACAATGCACATAGTGCAACACATAAATGCACACCAACCACCACTCCTCTTAAAAAATTACACAACCAGGAACCACCCGCCGCCCTCACCTCCATCTTCATCGACCAGGACCGGATTTTATGGCTTGCAAGATGTGCAACGGCACAGGGTTCTAAAATTTTAGGGGCCCCTAATCCAGTCCTGGCCTAATAGTTAGTATATGTATTTGTGATTATATTCAGTGACGAAGCTGCCCTGGGGCAGTGGGGGCACTCACCCCACCCCCATCCCATATATAGCTTTGTATGTATATATGTATATATATACCTGTTTTAGATATAAATATATAAAACAGATGCATTAAACAAAGTGTAAGCTAGATAAGATTGTAGAATCGTATTTTGCTTTAGCAAAGGTCGTGTGTATTCAAATCCTATGGGAAACACAATTGCTTATGCGAATCCTGTAGCTTCTATAGTGATTTTTTTATGGTGTATATATATATATATATATATATATATATATATATATATATATATATATATATATAATAGATTAATATACACAAGAGGTTAGGTTGACTAGTTGGTAGATGTATTCTTGTTCTAAGAAAGATTATGACCTTATGGGGTTCAAATCCCTAATTGCTTCAAAAAAGTTTTATGAATTTTTTAATATATATATATATATATATATATATATATATATATATATATATATATATATATATATAGAATCCTAATCATATGAGAACTATGCACCCAAGTGAGAACGTGAGCACAAATCTAAACCATTGATCTGTAAGATTTGATGGATGAGAAATCAAGTTAAAAATGAGCGGGGTCATTTTCATAAATATTATAAAATTTTAAAATGAGCGGGGTCATTTTCATAAATATTATAAAATTTTGTTTATTTCAACCGTTAGATCTACTAGATAGATGGCTTGGATTTGTCCTTACGTTCTCACCTGGGACATAGTTCTCACCTGATTAAGGACCTATATATATATATATATATAATGAGATATGTAATTTATAATTTGTTTTCTATTTGAAGTAATTTATCAAATTAATTATGTTTCATATTTTGTTATAAATATTTTTATAAAGTTTTGATATGTTTTATTTATCGCCTATATCCAACAATATTTATGATTATATTTCTTTAAGTATTTTTTTCTTTTTTTTTTTTTTAATATTTCGCCCCCGCTGGGGGAACAAATTCCTGGATACGTCCCTGATTATATTGGCTCAAAATTATGTTTTCATGACTGATCTAAATTCTACTACGCATTATTCAAAAAAAAAAAGTGCTACTCCGTAATATTCACGCGAATCACTTTTCTTCACTTCGCAGTTTATTTATACTTTGATAGGGTCTCACTTATTTACCAGCACAGGGCCACGCAAATAAAAAAAAAAAAAAAAAACAACCATGTCGTCGACCACATAACCCCGCAGCAAAACCTAAAAATAAAATTAAAAAAATCAGAGGCATATGTAGAAACAAACAAAGAAACAAGAGAACTATACCCCAAAAAAATGGTGAAAACTATACTCAGTATAGACGAAAAAAAAAAGAAGAGAGAAACTTACTAGCACCCGGAGACTCCATCTGAACAAAGAAGCTAGAGAATGAAGATCGCTGTGGGGAGAAGTCGACGCAGATGAACGCAAGATGGGTGAGATGAAACGAAAGAAAGAATCATGTTCTCATGTTTAGAAAAAATTAGGACCGTACAAAACACCAAGATTAGTCCTCATGTTCTCGTATAAATGGGTGTGTTCTCAAATTAGTTCTTTATCTCATGCGTGCATGTTCTCACCTATGTGGCCCCATATATATATATATATATATATAATCATGTTCTCATGTTTAGAAAAAATTAGGACCGTACGAAACACCAAGATTAGTCCTCATGTTCTCGTATAAATGGGTGTGTTCTCAAATTAGTTTTTTATCTCATACGTGCATGTTCTCACCTATGTGGCCCCATATATATATATATATATATATATAGCATAAAAGACATTTGAAGTGGTTATTTTGTGGTACAAATATATGTGGAGCCCACTTTCGATTTTGGTCGGGTCAAAGTGGATTCGGGTTCTTCGTAGTTAGACGAAGATATTGATATATTGTACGCTCAAAATGGTAATGGTGAATGAGAAATTTTTTCTCAAAGTAGACCCATTGAAGTTGGGAAATGGAGGGAAAAGCTTTAAAGTAAGCTTTTGTCCTACATTGGTTTGGGAAGTGGGTTTGCACCACTATTTATACAAGAGGCTTTCTAAAGCTTGTTGAATTGTATAGCATAGAGGCTCTCTCTTGTGCGCAGGGGTGCAAATGAAATCTCAAACTGAGCTTGAAAAGGCTTGACTCGTGTACGCAGCGCGAATTGCTCAAGGTACTAGTGTGGATCCTTCGTCTCTTCTTCTCCTTTCTTGGTATGTGGGATTATTTGTTAAAATTTAAATCCCTTATATATATGAGAAATAATTTCATTAGCTATATTGTCTTTATTATCAATAAATTAAATATGAGAAATAATTATTCATTATCAATAAATTTCTTTACATTCAAATTCATCCATTGATATTCATTGCATTGTCCATTATCTTCTTTTTACACTATATCTTGTAATTAAATATCAAAGTTATAATACAAAATAATGTTATATATTTATTTACCAAGTATTTTATTAATACCATGAAAAAAAATTTAGTTTCAATCCAATCATATTAACTACTTGAGGGATTTGTTGACAAAGAGAGTATTCAAATAACCCAACAAATTAGAGTAGGAAACTACCTCGTAATATCATTCGACTACGTCATATTTAAAATGTTTAAATTTTTACTAGGGAAAATTGTAATTTATGCCCCTCGATAATATGCCAATTATCAATGTCACCCCTGAATTATTAGTGGTGTAAATGTTACCCCTCAATTTTCAAAAATGGTACATATATTGCCCCTCTTGTGGTGTAAATATTGCCCCTCAGCTCCCATTGGTACGAGAGGGGCAATATATGTACCGGTTTTGAAAATTGAGGGGCAACATTTACACCACTAATAATTCAGGGGTGACGACATTAATAATTGACATATTATGGAGGGGCATAAATTATAATTTCCTTTTTTACTACTTTATCTAATTTTCATCTTACAATAATAACTCATTCAACAATAATGGTTGAACCAAATGAACCCTGAGCAGAACACATAAATGACTGGTATGCTTTTATGTTGATAATAATATGTAAATGTTAATTATATCATTATCTTACGTAGCTACATTTGAAACTAATTATTAAAACTGTCAATTTAGGACAATAGAACATTGTAACAAACTTGATGCATTGAAAAGATACCGAGACTACAACAATGCTGCAATCCATTTGGCAAACCTAGAAAATGAAGAAATTTCAAACTAACCATCGTTGATTCATTCATTTATTCTGTACATAAAATACTTATTGTGCATTCATTAAATATATATTAGAACTAATATAAATTTACAATTCATTTCATCTTCTAGACTCAACCTACTTAGATTACAGGCAAAATCAACATCAACCTTCACAACAAAAATACTTGGTGTATAGGATGTAGTTGTTAGGAACATTTTGTAATAGGTTTTGATGATACCAAATGTATAAGTACAAATCCCCTAAGTCTCGATGGATAGGAAATATGTAAGTTCGACAAGTAAACTAAGAGCGAAAATACAACCGGGTAACTTGAGCTCAACTCGGAAAATATTTAAGCTCAAAGTAAACTTGGATGAACACCTTAGTAGTTTCGTGTTGTAAGCTTTTAGTAGATATATCAGAAGAAGGCACGAAACATCACTGGAGGAATAAGGGTCTGCGAGACATCAACTAAGTCTCGAGACATCAGGAGCGTTCGAGACATGGAAGCTCTCGAGACATCGATCCAGTTCGAGACATGGGTTCGAGACATCAACGACAATCTCGATAGGTTAAATCTTCTCGGATCAGATGAAATATGATCAGAACTTAGATTGAAAGGAATAATCTAAGTTTGGAGAAGAAGAATATCATGGAGATAAAATATTAAGGTGGTACTGGACAAAATGGACAAGAGTGGATGACACGTCAGACTTCCACCTCTAACGGTCTAAAGGTGCATCGAAATAAGGCGTGGTCTTATTCCCTAAAACAAGGAATAGTGGGAATATAAAAAGAGAAGTTTTTGCCAAAAAGAGTAAGTGAAGTATGGACTCAAGATAGTGGAATATGGGATATTCACTACAGGACAAAAGGCACAAGTGACAAGACCACCACTCCATGAAACATGCTGCAAATATGCAAGTCCCATGATCGGCATGGGAACAAGTTTTCAAACGGAATAGTTTTCCCTCCAACGGAACTATTTCTCAACTCTCATATAAAAGGACGTGAAGACACAAGAAGAAAGGGGGTTCGAGAATTCTAAGCTATCATAAGAGGTGTCTGATAAAAACGTTCAAAGTGCAAGTACTAAATCTGGAATATCATTTTGATATTCACAAGTGCGAGAAAACACAACTTAGTGTTTGAGAGAGTCATATAGCTTCAATAATATTCATATCCAGAAGGTGATCAAAGCTGCTCAACAAAGATTATCATCCAACGATAGCTTCTGATCAGATTGGAGAGTGTTACACAACCGTGACAACTAAAGGTCCTTGCTTTGGATAAGGCAAGAAGAGGCGGAGTAACCTGGCAGCTGTCTTGCGAAAAACCTGAGGCTTGAGGCGGGCTTGGTGATCAAAGCTCAAGTGCTCGAGAGGTGGAGTAACTAGAAGCGGGGAGAAAAACCTGAGGAGGCGGAGTAACCTGGGAGCTGTCTTGTGAAGATCCTGAGGCTTGAGGCGGGCTTGGTGATCAAAGCTCAAGTGCTCGAGAGGTGGAGTAACAAGAAGCGGGGCGAAAAACCTGAGGCTTGAGGCGGGCTTCGTGATCAAAGCTCAAGCGCTCGATATTGTACTAAAAAGGGAAGTTTTAGTGCAATCCTTCTAGGGAGTTTCTAGAAGAAGAGTGGACGTAGGCGGGTTGGCCGAACCACTTAAAAATCTCTCTCGCATTTACTTTCTGCTTTATCTCTCGCATATCTATCTAACCTCTCGAACTGCACTGCATACAATTATATCTCTCGAACTAACCTTAAACTCGTGCTTATTTAAAAAGGGGATAACTTTTCCGCTGCGCATAAAACTTTGTCTTCATCTTGTGAGGTATTGAACTTAAACATCCTAAGTCTAATACACACGAGAGGTCGAAAAAGATTTGCAAAATCTTATACAAGTCTATTCCCCCCCCCCCCCTCTAGACTTGTACCCCATCCCCTCGGGACCAACAGTAGTCACTATTTAAAAAAAGTTTATGCACAAAGTGGAAAACAATTTAACTCGAAAAATTAATATCAATTCAATAAAAAATTAAAAAAAAAACACACACACACACACAAAATCAAGTACTCCACTAATTCATACTAATTCTAAAAATATGAACTTGAAAATGAACAGGTGCAAAATGAATGTGGAAATTATTGATGAAATTGGACACAATGCAACATCAGTATTCAGACTACCTGCGGAGTTATTGTTGTTACTATCAAGTAAACAAGTTTTGGAAATAGAACAAAAGGTACTACTCATGAACCTTATACAAATATAATAAATATTAATATTTTATTCAATACTTCCACATGAAACATGTAGGAGAACAAACTACCACTGCAAAATATCAACAGACGCTTGCAAGATCAAGAGTTCATAGTACAACTAAGATCCCAAGCTAGTCATATACAAAACAAGGAAAATTCACAGCTTTCTACACCATAATCTCATTGCATGACACTATCATCTATGCTACCAACAGTACAGTAATCCAATTGCAAATAACACACTACCAACAAAAAAGAAAAGGACAAATAGTGAATATGAAGACAATGTCAATGTTATTTAAAAGAGACTTAAGAATACTTAGAAAAATTTAAACCAAAAGTAGTATTTATTTATATAATCGTTTTTAGACCAAACTAGTATTTTCGCCCGTGCGTTGCACGGAATGGATTTACTATAATACGTTAAGAATATTTAGATTGATATACAATTATGTAAATTATAAAATCGAATATTATATAGTGCAAATGAAGAATTGAGTTTGATCGATTATACTTTCTGATGTTATCATTTGAATTTGAGCAAATAATTGCCCAATTAATAGTCAATGTGTAAATATATGCATCCGGTGCTGAAACTTTAGACATTTTATATATCAATATTTATGATTTGTATTAATTGGGCTAATTATCTCGTTGTCCAGCAACTCAGTTATAGGAATTATTTATACGGATGATATATTTTCTATGTAAATATATATCAATTTTGTCATCTTTGTATAAAAAGAAAACATAATAGTATATCAATGTAACTGTTTTGAATTACACATTATTGAAAACCTTTTTGTATACAACATTGGTAGTATATTATATATTGTTATTGTAAATTTTTATACTTATTTTACATCATTAATGAAGTAAATTATCTAGAATTACAGTTTTTAGTGCTTTATTTCAGAATTACTAGAGTAAAATATCCAGAATCTTAGTACTTCATGGATTATAAGATATTTTTAAAGTAGGTATGTATAGATTAGCTCTGTTTTTGTTAACTATATAAATTAACCTTAATTATTACATGAATGTTTGATTTGTGGGCATGTTTTATTTGTTGTGTATTTTTTCCTAACAGTTGTGCTGTATAATGTGTTAAGAGTTCTAATTCTACCTAAACATGTCAAATTTTGGCTCTTTAGGTTATACTTTATTTATCCTTAGCCTTAGGGTTTTATCTGTGTAATTAATTTGGTTAATTTTTTTAATGTGTTATAGTTAGACTTCTTAGAGTAAAATAATGATGTTTGCAAATAATATGGTAATCAGATGAAAACTGTATAGCTTGGAATAAAAAAAAATCTGACTCAATTAATTATAAGATTAATGCAAAGGTATCACTCAATTAATTGAACAATATATGACTCGTTTGTCTGCAATTATTTAGAAAAAATATATGTGTAATTATACTATTACTAAAATAAATATGGTTAAAAATAGAAATAATTTAATTGTAATTATTATAAAACTAAATACAACAACCATGTTCAACTTAATTACTATAATAATTATTAAGCAATTATTATTAGATAATTATACTTTTATACCGTAAGTAAATTTCTTTTCACCATATCACCTTTACTTTTTTACTCATCCTCCATATCTAAATGAATTAATTTTAATTATTATAAAAATAAATTCAACGATCCATGTTAAATTATAATAATACTAACATTCATTATTTATTAACTTAATTAGCATAATAATTATTAGTCAATTATACTAAAATATATGCAATTAATTCCTTAATTACCATAATAATTATCAAATAATTAAATTAATATTGTACAATTATACTTTTATACCTTAAGTATAAAAAAATATATATAGAGAGAGATTACCATAGTAATTACACAGAAGAATATTGAATGATTGTTTATTTCATTCTCCCTCTCTTTCTCTCTCTCTCTCTCATAAAAAATTAATTTTAATTATAAAATAAAATCCAACACCTCATGTTTAATTGTAATTATAGTAATATCTGTATAATTATTAGCCTAATTACTATAACAATTATTGGTCAATTATACTAATATATGTGCAATTAATATACACACACACACACACACTTATAAAATAAAAATCCAAAAACCCATGTTTAATTATAATTATATTAATATTTGTATAATTATTAGCTTAATTATTATAACAATTATTAGTCAATTATACTAATATATGTGTAATTAAATTTTTAGTTACCATAATAACTATTAGGTAATTATACTAATATTTTACAATTATAATTTTATACTTTAAGTATAAAATATATATAGAGAGATTATCATAGTAATTCGATAAAAGAATAAGAATGATAATTTATTTTTCTTCTCAAAGTATTATACCTTAAGTATAATATATATATATATATAGTTATACTTAAGCTATAATACTATAAGAGCATTCAAAATAAATTATTATTTCTAATTTTCTGTGTAATTACTATGCTAATTTAATACTACTCCAATCTCTATATTTATATACTTAAAGAATAAAAGTATAATTACACAATATTTTTTTGCAAACATAATTACACAAAATTAGTTTAATTATCTAATATTTATTATGGTAATTATATTAATAGTTACCATAATATATATATTATATTACAAAAAAAATTAATTTCTAATAATTGTTGAAATTAATGTACCTAAATATTAATTATCTATTAGTAAAATTGCCTAAAATACTTAAATTATATTTAAGGTATAATATTATTAATACAAAATAAATTATATTATTATTTTTTCATTTAATTATTATGATACTTTTATGGTTTTATATATATATATATATATATATATATATATATATATATATATATATATACACACACACACACACACGCGCGTTTAACTCTATATTTATTAGTATAATTTGTGTATATGTTTTAGGAAAATATTTATAATTAAAAAGATGATATAATTTAAAAAGTAAATTATTAATTAGATTGCCTAATATAATTGTCTTACTAATTGATTACCATGCTACTATAATTTATATATTTNACATTATTTATGATGATATTTATTGTGTCCCTTGTAATATTAAAATTATTATGTAAAATTTTTACAATTAAGATATTATTAAGATAGTACACATAAATTATATTTTCTTTAATAATTAATATAATTATCTAACATAAATTTATATTTATTAATAAGTATTTATGGTAATTATTATTAGGTATTAATAAAAGGGATAAAAAAAAGTTAAGAAGAAGAAGAAGAAAATGAGGAGGAAAGCATATATATATATATATATATATATATATACACATATATACACCATACAATATCGTAAGGTAAATTGATATAAAATTTAATAATTACCTCAAAATCAAATACATAAATGTTCTAAGGAAAAATTGAATTTTACAATTAAAAAGTGTGCTATTCTTTTATTGAATTCAATAAAACATCACCAGTCAAACCCCTCATTTCTTCTAAAAGTCATCGACTCCTTTGCATATCTTCTTCTCCGGCTCTAGATGACCTTCGTTTAGCAACTCCAGCAACACATGTGTTCATACTGCGACAAATATTTCATACACATACATAAATCGGAGTATAAACATTGAGACTAACGTCAAAGTATTAAAACAAAAACAATCTTGTGCTACAACAAATAATATTTATCATAAAATCGATATTATAATGGATGCAACACCAATCCATTCTATTTACAGGGCGGTGGAAGAAGAAAATAAGAGAGCCGCCAAGATATGATTTCACAGAGAACGGGAAGAAGAGACAGACAGGGCAAATTGAATAATTATGATTTTCAAAATCAACAATCCATTGTATTTATAGGTAGAAATTGTGAGAATTATAAATTTGTTAATTTTTCAAAAGGAAAGTATAATTAATTATTTAACATTTTAATAATTAATTCTAAATGAGATTTTTAATCCTCTGTGCATTCTAAATTATTAACCTCCATACTACTCCGTATTATTTAGAATTAATTATTAAAAATGTTAAACCTTTCCACCCGTGAACCTTTTCTTCTCTCAAAAGAGTACTGAATTTTTGAACATATTCTTTTGGAATTTGTAAATGGATGCAAATTCCCTATGAGAATCATTCAGTAATTAAAATTATTATGTAGATATTCAATAAAAGATTAAATTTTGATTATTAAATAATGTAGTAATTTTAATGTAGTACTCAAAAAAATGTATAATGCAATACATACCTTATAGTCATGAAATAAGCACTCTAGATCGAGTTTGGTGGTTCAGTGGTGTGCGTTGATATTCTTTAGAAAAATAATAACGCATTAAACGAAGGCATATGGATGTTTTTCTTGTCCTAAGAGAGAGTTGGGATGCAGAAAGAAGATTTGAATCCATACTTTATTGTTGAATAGAATGACAATACAATGAAAAAATAATATGTATGTAAAATGATCATGAGGTGTAGCATATATATATATGAATAAAATGGAGTAAGATTGACCACTTTAGTAGGATATTACCATTTGAAATTTAGTTATAAATGGTTATAAATTAAATGTGATAAATTATAAAGAAAATATATTAGGAAAGACAATTATGATGATAATAAGAAAACATTCTGTATAGCATAATATAAATATATATATATATATATATATATATATATATATATAAAGAAAATATATTAGGAAAGACAATTATGATGATAATAAGAAAAAATCATGTATAGCATATAATATATATAACTATGTATAAGATTAGGAAATTAACGTAGTTTTTTAGGTACATAAATATATATAAGATTAGGAAAATTATTAATGTACTGGATGAAGAATACATCTTGAAATTATGTATTAAATTTTATTTGATTGAAATAACTTAATCGAAATTACAAATATATCACCAAATCACCAATTATATCATCAATATTCAATCACCAATTAATATTACCATTTTTATATTACCTATTTAACATTTTAATTAATTAATAAATCCAATTATTCAATCACCAACATTTAACCATAATAAATTAATAATTAATAAATTAATTAATTAATTAATTAATTAATAAATAAAATAACTGAGTTTACCAAAATGACCCTAACTTTGTGCGAAAAACTTTAGAAGGAGGATAATGCTTTTATTAATAGATAGATATTTAGACTATCGATTTTATAAAGTTGCAAACAATTATTTTAATGACAATTATAATGAATTTCCTATTTTATCTTGCATTCGTATACTTTGAGTTACATAATTCAATAAACAAATTCCACATTCAATTACCTATGTATGAACTTCTCCTATATGATCTTGCATTGTATATTTTTTAAATATTTATTTAAATATGAACATTAGGCATTAACCCATGCGCGTGTAAAACTAGTATATATATATATATATATATATATATATATATATATATATATATATATATATATATAATCCAAATTCATATATATTTACTACTAAAAAACGATTTTTTTTTTTGCTTAAACACATTACAATGATTAAGTATTTGATTTAAATTACCAATCTCATTCCAACATTTGAACCAAGGGTCACACTTGTGTGAGACCGTCTCACGGATCTTTATTCGTAAGACGGGTCAGGTCGGGTCGAAACAACATGCAAATGTCATACTTATATGGTCAAAAGTAATACTAATCAGAAATACAATTTTTGTTACTTATAAGAGGAAAAGTAATACATTTTTCATAATAAGTAATGTTGACAAGTGCCCTTTACTTATAAGGGAAAATATTATACTTTTGAGAAAAAATGTAATACTTTTAAATCGAAATGTAAAAGTATTGTATTTTCCCTTAAAAGTATTACATTTACCCTTATAAGTAACAAAAATTTTATTCCTAATTAGTATTACATTTGAGCATATAAGTATGACATTTGTACGTATAAGTATTACGTTTGCAGCTTGACCCGACCCGACCCTTCTCACGGTGAGACAGTCTCACACAAGTTTTTGGCTTGAATGAAATGTCTAAAATGTGATGAAACTGTGAGTTGAGAATTAAATTTGAAAATGTTATCATAATTTAATACATTTGGCGTAAAACATGGATATAAATGTGGCCAGACGTCGGTCATGGATGAGGTCATACTGGTGACGCAATTAACTAAAGTTAGCCCGCAAATCTGTGCTATAAAGCAAAAAACTTCAACACCTTGAAATGCAACGATTTCTCATCTGTAATAAGCAACCAAATGCCAAATAAACCTTGGCGAAAAATACCCCACTAAACATCCAATTTTTTGCAGCGCGCGTCAAAGGCAGTGAGGTATGTATGCTTCGTTGCTCTTTTAGTTACATTCATACTCTCAAAGTTTCAAATTAAACACATAATTTCTTATTTGTGAAGTTCCCCTGCAACTGCTCCTCCTCCCCGCTCCCCCAAATTATTGGGGCATGTCTTCAGTGAGTTCATGTGTATTTCATATTGTTAAAATAATCACAACTCTCGAAAAGAGATCATATAAGTTATAGCAGTTACCCAAAGCGGATCTAGAAGGGGACAATGGGAGCAGTTGCTCCTCTCACCCACCCAGCACCATTATATATATACACACACACACTAGTAAAAATAAATAAAATATTTTTATGCATAAAAATTGCTAGTGGTTGAGATAGTTTAGTTTGTAGTTAGTGGTTATCTTTTTATGCAAGGTCTAGGGATCAAACCCTAGTTGAATACATTATTAGTTATACCTAAATTATAGACTCAATCTATGAATTATTATCCTATACAAATTTCCTCTTTAATTATGTTGAAAGTGGTCGTTTCATCCATTATTTATAGATTTTGTTAATATTAACAATTTATTTTGAATTTCTAAATTATTAAAGGACATATTAGTTATTTTGTAAAATTTTCTCCATGAATCTTCATATATACGCTACCTAAATTGTAGACTCAATTCATGAATTATTATTCTATACAAATTGATAACCTGAGCTACATGGTTTAACGGGTAAAAAATAAGCTTGATCTAAATACATAACACATGCTTTCAATTATTTTGCTTCTTAAAATTTAGCATGATGATGCAACTTTTTTGATAGGCTCCTGTTTTTATGTGGTTGACTAATAACAAATGTTAGAGACTGCACTGAATCTTCCTAAGTGTATTGGCTATTAATTGGTGGAGGTTAGATAATTATATGCTTTTATTTTTGAGCAAATACCAATTTTGGTCCCACGACTATTAGCAAAATGACAATTTTGGTACACATGTTTAATTTCTACTAATTTTGGTCTCATGACTATTGTTTTAGTACCAATTTTGGTCCACGACTACTGTTTTAGTGCCAAAATTCATTGCGACGGTCACCCATCCGTTTAAAACGTGTCGAAATCTAAAATTTTAAAGGTATTTTCGTCATTTTCAACTCAATTCTCAATTTGAGCATGAATAAAGAGATTTAAGCCCTAAGATCATATCGATCACAATTCACAATTCTCTTTCTCAAATTAAGGTAAAATGAGGAGGAAAACTGTGAATTTTGATCGATCTTGGGACTTAAATTCATTTATTCATGCTCAAATTGGGATATTAAGTTGAAAATGACAAAAATACCCTTAACAATTTTATATTTTTGCATGCTTTAAATGGATGGGTGACTGACGCGATAAACTTTAGCACTAAAACAATAGTCGTGGGACCAAAATTGGTAGAAATTAAACATGTGGACTAAAATTGTCATTTTGCTAATAGTCGTGTGACCAAAATTGGTATTTGCTCTTTTATTTTTTATTATTTGCTTCATCTAAAGACTAATAAAGATAATTATCCATCCACTCAACTTCCACTAAATCTAAAACCAACGTCATTATTTGGTAAAAAAGAGATTGCACCTCTAATGAAATACAATAACACAAAATAAAATATTGTGTTTAGATTAAAATAGCAATTCACTGCATTCACCTTTGTATAAACTTTTACACACAATCAATTAATATATTAAAATAACTAAATTGCATATATTACTCATTAATTAATAAGGTATGAACTCAATGAGATATAAAAATAGTAATAATTTATTATTTTTTTTATAAAAAAGAGTAATTTACATTCAACAAAAGGAAATATTTTAATAATAAACTAACATATTAAACTTACAATTCGGTGTATTTTCAATCCTAATTAATCTTTTGCTTGTCATTTTTGCTTCTCAAATTTCTCCTCAATCAAAACAAACAAGTATATATTTAGCAAGAGTTTTGTGGTAAGAGTAGTGAATATATGAAGATTCATGGAGGGAATTTGTGAAAATTTTACAAAAGACCAATGTGTCCTTTAATATTTTGGAAATTAAAAATAAATTGTTAATGTTAACAAAATTTGTAAGTAATAGATTGAAAATGCTAATTTCAACATAATTAAAGGGAAAATTTGTATAAGGTAATATTCTACGGACCGAGTCTACAATTTAGTTATAACTTATAAACTAAAACTGCCATTTTTCCTTTTATATTTATCTAACACACTTTGAATATATAATTATATTTTAATTTATCTTCTCATTAGAATTAAAATTGATGTTTTGTAATTCAATTATGAAAAATATTTTAAAAGAAAATTTTCTTTTTATGAACTATCTAGTTTCAAATGTGTGTTTTTTTTTGATAACCAGTTTCAAATGTGTGTTATTGTATGTATTTAAATTATTCTAGAAATACTTATAGTTGATCTAATTAAAATAAAAAGTATTTATGAATATTATATTAATAGAGATGATATAACATTTATTTCAATCATTTCATATTTTACCATAAATATCTTTTTTTTTTTGCCCCCACTAGACGCCATTTCTCAATCCACCCTTGAACAATTAGTTTGTGATTCTATGTTAATTAACATTTAGAGGTCCCTAATCAGGAAAGTCGTCCATACTTTCTTGACAACGTAACAAACTTAAAAGGTGGAAACCTTGCCTTTTACTATGTGAGAAAGTTTAAGTCATTTGAGAATATGATTCATTAAAACTAAGAAAACTCAGAAGGTGTTTCGATGGAATATTGGTATTTAAATTGGAATCAGAATCAACTATTTGTTTGATAGTCAACATGAATTGGAATTAGAATTAATATAAATAAACAGACATTTTGAATATAATGTACCCTAATTTTTTAAAATCTGCATGTCTGCCATGTCAACCATTTTTGTTTATCTAGACAAAGAAGCTAAGGTTAGGTCTCACTCTCACCTTTAGCTGTGTTTTATGTACAATAAACTGATAAATAAGATGGTGAAATTAAATCTGTAATAATATCAATCCAACCTCAATTGAAATAACATATTAGACACTTTTTATTTGTCACCTCTTTAAAGCCTTGTAGTCAAGAAACATGCGTTCATAATTATAAGTTAATGGTCATAAATTTCATTCCCACCCCATAGATGTACCTAAAAATTGAGAACTAAACAACTAAAAATAGCAAGACCAATACCACCTCATAGGATGTTCCATTGCTCATTCTCTTAGCTTCATATTAGTTTCATAGATATACTTGATGAGCAATGCCATGGCGTCTCATATTGGCGACAATCCACAGGAACAAAATTCAACAAATGAGAAGGTTTGTACTCATTCTCTTACTAATATTCAAGACGGTCAAGCAATACTAGCCTTTGATTTTATGTTAAAATGTCAAGATTCGACCTCCAACTCTCTTAATTTTATAGTAAATTTTCAATATAATAAAATCATTTATCATTTGGCAAGATAATAAAACATTTTTTATTCATTGAGTATTGCTGTGAATTGACTAATCTCACCCTACGTTAAAAAAAAATCATATATTATCATATGCTAGATGGTGAAAAAAATGTTGGTCATGAAGCATGATCCATTTTTTTTTTTTGAATACGACTAACTCTATTACAATGCAGTATCCTATTGAAGCACAATAATAAGCATTAACTCCACTGAGGCTCAAACCCACCACTTCCCGTATGAAGGGAAGGGTTTGATGCCACTAGACCACAAGGTCCTTGGCAAGCTTGATCCATATTAAAATGATTAGTTTAGTTTGTATGTAGGAATGCTAAATAAAAGCAATTATGTTTGTCAAGCACTTTGTGCTTAATTGTCACTTCAATTCAATTATTCACTATAGTGATTTTCTCTCAATTTAATCATTGATTCTAACAGCAAATGACTAAATTGGATATTAATAATCAAAAAAACACTTTGAACTCTAATACATACTGACTACAATTAGTACCAGGCAAAAGATACAATGATTGAAGACATGGAGGGAGCAAGGCATCTACAAGATTTAGCAAACTGCGAACCATTAAGAATCCTTTCGGAAAAGCTTAAAAATGTAAAACAATTATCTTCAGAAGCATGTATATTTAAAGTGCACGAGATGCTGCATAAAACAAAGCCAGAGGCTTATACACCTTTGACAATATCCATCGGGCCTTACCATCATGGGAAGCCGGAGTTTAGGAAGATGGAAAGGTTGAAGGAATTGTATACACAGTCCTTTATGGGAAGGTTGGAGCTGGAATTGTATACACATGTACAGTCCCTTTCAGAAGGAGTGGGTGTGGAGGAATTGTATACAGAGTCCCTTTTAAACAGAGCAGGAGCGGGTGTGGAGGAGTGTTGGAAGAAATTAAAGGAGTTAGAAGGCAGAGCTAAGAGGTATTATGGTGATGAGATAGAAGAAAAAGTTAGTGGGGATAAATTCGTGAAGATGTTATTGCTTGATGGTTGCTTTATAGTGGAATATGTTTTTAGATCATATCTTGGAATGAAAGGCAAGGGGCAACAATACGGAAATGATCCCATTTACATGCAAAATATTGTTCGTGACATGTTGCTCCTGGAAAACCAACTCCCCTTCTTTGTTCTGCAAGCACTCTATGACATGATTAGTAATCCTGGCAACCCAGAATTCTTAGAGATGGTGAAATTTGTATTTCGGAGTAAGATAAACACTATCACCCTACCCAATACTAAGGTCAAACCCCAAGAGATAAAGCATTTACTTCAGATAGTGCACATTCTCTGCCAACCCCAACCCCAACTCCAAAATAATAGGCAGATTCAGCAGAAGAAGGCCAAGGCCAAGGCATGTTCTTCTTCTTGCTACTTTTGGAAACAACCACAAGACCAAGGCCAAGGCGGCTCTGATATTGAATCCAATAGTCTTAGTAACGGGCAGGATAGGCGGCAATTCTTCAGATGTTTTCTTTCCAAGTTTTGGGGACGAGGAGTTATTATGCAGTTTTCTTCACAAAGTAAAGATGAGGACAAGGAGTTATTATACAGTATCCGTACTGCTAGTGAGCTTCATGAAGCTGGAGTTCATTTCAAAAAGGTTGGCAACATTATAGGCACCTCTTCTGATCAAACCATAAGTCTATTTGATATAAAGTTCAATCACGGCGTATTGGAGATCCCCTCTTTCGCTCTCTATGATACAACAGAAACATTATTCAGAAATCTCATAGCCTATGAGCAACATTTGCCGCCGGATGTGCATCCCATATATTTCACAGATTATGCTGTGTTCATGGATGATCTTATTAATACGGAGAAGAATGTCAACTTACTTCGTCTTAAGAATGTTTTTATAAATAAATTGGGAGATGACAAAGAAGTGACCTGTCTTTTTAACAACCTTAACAAAGAGGTTTGGTCTTTCCATGATGACTTCTATTACCGAGATGTGTGCAAAGAATTGAATCGGCATTGCAAAAAACCCTGGAATGTGTTGATGGCAAAACTAAGACGCGATTATTTTCACACTCCATGGGCAGGGATTTCTACCTTTGCTGCTATACTGCTTCTTTCGCTCGCTATTGCACAGACTGTCCTATCTGCGCTTCAACTGCATAACTAATTTCATCAATCCAATAAGCTATCTAGTGTGTACGTTGTTAGAATTGAATGTTAGAAGAATGTATGTATGTATGTATATTTTCAAGTGGTTTATGCAATGAATTATTATTATTATATTGCACTCTCGTTGATAGCAATCAAAACTAAGACATGCATGATTATTTTCACTTTACACTCCATAGATTATCACAGCTTTCTTGGCTTTGCTCGCATGACACCCATCTAATAACTGCCCGTGTAATTTTTCACATAATAATCTTATTATAATGATTGATGTGTATTATTTGTAGTTGTGTTTGTACTAGCAAAAGCAAGCAACTCACCATCTCACTTTTCTAACCTTTGGCTCATCATCAAATAAGTTGAGAGGTGCAAGCATTATGTTTAGCAATTCAAACAAATTCTTAATAATCACATCATTCAAGGGAGCTATCAACTAGCTATTTTAGTCGTCTAACAACCCTTATAGTCTATCTGTACGTATGAAAATACTTCGTTGAACCAGCAATTGTTATACTATGGAACATGATTTACCTTGTATTGTAGACTTTAATCCAAAATAGCATTAGATTATGTGCCTATAAATAAACTGCAGACACATAATATAGTAATTGTAATCACATAATATGTTAATTGTAGTAGGTACATAATTTATGTGTTTACAGTTAAAAAATTATGTACTTGCAATTAATATATGTATTTTTAATTTTTTTATAGACACATAATCATATGTTAACTCGTAGTATTTTGAGTTGGAGTCATCATCAATATAAAGTAGAGCCTAATTAAGTCCGTTGGATAATTTACCCGTGAACCCAAGCCACCTAAAGGTTAATCTGAATCCCGATAAAACCATCCAAGCTTCAGAGGACATGCAATAAAACCCATCAAAGGTGGGTTGGTATGCCAAACTGGGCCAACCCACCAACCTACTTTTAATTTTAATATTTAAAAAATGGGTCACACTTGTGTGAGACCGTCTCACGGATCCTTATTCTTGAGACGGGTCGGGTCGGGTCGGGTCAAATCACCAAGCAAATATCATACTTATATGTGCAAATGTCATACTTATATGCTCAAATATAACACTAATCAAGAATACAATTTGTGTTACTTATAAGAGCAAAAGTAATACATTTTTTCATAATAAGTAATGTTGACAAGTGCCCCTTACTTATAAGGGCACATATAATACTTTTGAGGAAAAATGTCCCTTACATATAAGGGCAAATATAATACTTTTGAGGAAAAATGTAATACTTTTAAATCGAAATGTAAAAGTATTGTATTTTCCCTTAAAAGTATTACATTTACCCTTATAAGCAACAAAAATTTTATTCCTGGTTAGTATTACATTTGAGCATAAAAGTATAACATTTGTGCATATAAGTGTTACGGTTACATATTGACCCGACCTGACACGACCCGTCTCATGATGAGACGGTCTCACACAAGTTTTTGCCTTAAAAAATAACTTATGCTTGACGCAAATTTTACTGTAGACCGCAGTCCACAATAGATTATGGACTATGCATGCATCAAAACGACGTCGTTTTGATTAATGAAAACAAACGGCTGAAACGGCATCCGTTCCGCGTCGTTCACTTTCAGTTTATATACATTGCAATTACATTTCAATACAACTGCAGTTACCTTTCAACACAACTGTAGTTCCTTTTCGATATAACTACAGTTTCATTTGACATTATACACTCAAATATGTAAAACTGTTATTCAGTTTCCTTTCAACACAACTATAGTTTCTTTTATAATACATTGCGGTTTCATTTCAACACAACTACAACATCATTTCGATATAACTACAGTTTCATTAGACAATATAAACTCAAAAATGTGAAACTGTTATTCAATATCAGTTTATATACACTGCAGTTTCCTTTCAACACAACAACAATTTCATTTCGATATAACTACAGTTTCATTTGATAATATAAAAACAAAATGTGAGACAGTATCTTTTGAGATGAACTGTAGTATTCTTTACAGAGCTCCGTTACGACTTACGATAACCGTATCATCTACTTAATGAAACGGGCGCGGCGTCGTTTTGTGACCATGGTCCAATATGCTTTGTGGACCATGGTCCACTGTATAACGACTGTATTTTTGAACCTTTAACCTCAAACTTAAGTGGTGGGAGTTTTGATTTTTTGTTTGATTTTTTAAGGTTTGATTAGGGTTCGGTTCTGAAAAAATGAAATCATTTGGTTTTTATTTTTAGTTTGGTTCACTTTGAAAGAGTTTGGTTTCAACTCGGATTTGGTTTGGTTCGGTTCGACTCGGGTAACAGTTTGGTTTAAGAACCCTAAACATTTTGATCTCTAGTTCTCTTGAACACCAAACTATTTATTTATTTTCAATAATTTTTTTTATGTAGCACAAGGTTTCCATCGCCGAACACAGTGACTAATCTCTTCGTTGAATTATATGCACCTCTAAAGCTGCTCCATACCCAAGGCCAAGGATCGAAGCATTGACATTTGGTTAAGGGTGAATGACTCCCTTCACTCAACTATACCCTACAGGTTACAACAAGTCAACAATGCATATTTTAAATTTCTCAATCTAATAACATAAGTCCAAACTAAGAACAAAGAACAATTGTGAAATTTTCCCATGAGCACAAATAGGTGCATGGTTGTGGTTTAAACCAAGGCTCGCCACAAAACTTACAATGTCTCTCATTCATATTAGACTTATAGTACAACATACAACTATTAACACAACAATTAATCCTTTTATGATCAAGCCCAAGCTTTGAATTGAAATCAACTTCTCTAAATCATAATACCTAAATGGTACACGATTATCTAGACCCATTATATGATTATTATGCTCAAATATTTGATCCATTGCTGGCTGCGGAATGTGATGTAGTGTGTAGGGTGATAGTGAAAATGGGTGTAATGTCGTTCCGCAAGGGATTGAGACTATGACGCGTACTTGAGTGGTTACCTATACTCTAGACACCAAGTTAAGGTATTGGAAACCATAAGGATCCAAGCAAATTATTTCGGTTTAAGGTATTGAACAACTAAGATATTTTTGGTGATTTTAGATACAAGGGAAAACAAGCTTAGATTAATTCTAGAGATATCAAAGGGAAAAGTTGGGTTAAATTTGGAGTACTATTGCTCTATTGATGCTTAAACACTTAAGGTTCGGGGAAAAATAATTTACCTAGGGTCTTAAGGCAAGCACAAATAAATTCTAGTCATAACAAAGATTATAATAAGGAATGCCCCACTTCCGTGGTGTATCAACCCAAGTTCTTGAAGAACAAAGCTATTTAAGCCCCAATCAACCCCTATTTCCATAGAAGGGAATATGGGTTTGAGATTGGGAAGGCTCAAGTCTTCCATCCAATTCCCATTGAGATGAAAAACTTTCCAAACACAAACAACAATTACTACGTATCAACTATTGCAAGATAGATTAAATGGCCAACTCAAACTCAAGAACCCTAAGTGGGTTTGTTGATCCCCTTTAAGCAATAATTACATTCTTAGCATCAATAGGAGCAATAACACCCTAATCTAACCCAAATAAGAAACTACTCACTCATTTAGAATATAAACATAGCAAATCTAAGTAAGGAAATCATAAAATGAGCAATAAATGTAAAGAAGAAAGAGATGAAAAATAAACCACTTTGCTATTGAATGAAAGGAAGAAGTTGGTGAAATCCACTTCAAATCTTCAATACAAAGCTCCAACGTATGTAAGTAATTAATGTAATTCTAAGCTAGACTAAGCTATTTTGATCTATGGAAATGAGAGAAAACTATAGTTTAAGCTATCTAGGGTTCGAACTTGGACAAACATTGCAGAAAAAATGCTTTAAATATTGTGCAGAGCATGTTGGCATACGGATATAATTTCATCATATTTCTCACTTAAGGCAATTGTTTCACATGATCCTTTATATATATATATATATATATATATATATATATATATATATATATATATATATATATATATATATATACCGCAATCTTGTGAGAAATGCTATTTGCCATGTGAAAGATGGGTTTAATCTCAGTCATTGATCGAGTCAAAATCAACAGCCCAGATTGAAGAAAACTTTAAAAAAAAAAACGCGGTGGTATTATGATAATTTTGCATAAGTTCAAAACTTAAGGTGCGTAGTTTTATAGTTTAAGGTGCGCATGTTTACTGCTTAAGGTGCGTCACTTTTTAAGTTTAAGATGCATCAGTTTAAACTTAAGGTGCATTATTTTATAGCTTAAGGTGCGTAATTTTATATCTTAAGATGCATCGGTCTGAGCTAGTTGATCATTTGCATGGATGTTGACTAATAGTATTTGACATGTGAAATAAGAATGCAAAAAAGAGGCATGTGTAGTATTTAACTATCATATATGATATATCCTTACTTCCAAATGTGCCGATCGAAGAAGACTTCTACAATTTAAGATATTATGCAAATTGAATAATTTAATTAATGCTATGCGCAGCTTACGCGCTATAGCACTATAACTACCGACTAAAGAAAATTACTATATAGACATTTCAGAGAGCTTCGATGCATGTGAAGGGTAAGCAGGCTCCAAGTCTCCAACAACCGGTTAACAAGGAAAACATTAAAAGAAAAAAAAATGAGTTGCCAAAAATCAATTATTTCTGTTTAAAGAATTGAAATAAAAATAGCTTATGAATAGGCATTTAAAAATATTATTTTGTATAAGATAAATTTGTATTCTTAGAAAATGGAAATTTTGAAAGACTTTGTACCCGTCTTTATCTAGAAAGATCAAAGGATCATAAGCAATTTTTATGTGTTAAAAGTGCAAGTTGCAAGTGCAATTGTGCAAGTAAAATCACTTAAAAGTCTAACATTTTACATTATAGAGTGCAAGTAATTAATTTAATTTACCTTTCATATTGGTGAGCCTAATGATATCGTTAGGTGTACTTAATATTATTATTCGGGTGTACTTTATATTGTTGTACTATGTAAAGTCGTTACTTGCACTTTTAATATATTTTACTTTCATTATTGTTGCTTTTAAATTGGTGCAACTAATGATAAACATTATGTGCACTTAATATAGTTACATCTTATGAAGTTGTTAATTACACTTTTAATATATTTTACTTACAACTGAGTATCTTGTGGTTTGATGGCATCGCTCTTCTTACTTTTCAAGGTTAGAACACTAGTGTGCTAAAAAAACATTGTGAATATCCTATCCATTATAATGGTGGTGATGAAAAAAATAAGTAAATAGAAGTTGTGTATACTTTTTTTTGAAAAATTAGAAAAGTGTGTTTTTCAAATCCTTTCTTAAGTATGGAAATTGTAAATGTACCATGGTAAAAATACAAGCTACTTTCTGATTTTTATTTTCTATTTTCTATTTTTAAGAAAAAAAATAAAATTCAATATAATTATTACTAAATTATGCACCTAACATTTTCTTATACACAACATTCTTTGTCTATTCAGCCTTAAAACATACTCTCCGTATGCACACTTAAATTTTCTTTGCTTTTGATGTGTTGATTAGTCCTTGGCATCCTAAACTTATCATGGGTTTTTTCTTTATTTTTGTTAGAATTTTGGTGATATGGAAGATAGAGTGTAGGAGATTAGGAGGGAGAGGGTTAAGGAACTCATACAAATTCAACTTTTTTCATACATTTTTGAGTTCTTACAAATAAAAAATAAAAATAAAAATAAAAAAATGCATCATGCGAGTTGTGCATACTAGCAATGCTCAGCTGGCGCACGTAGTACATGTGCTAGCTGGCTTTTTTTTTTTTTTTTTTTTGTGGCAATTTGAAAATTTACCTAAGTTGTCATAATACATTATATTATTGCAGTTGCCGAAAAAAGAGCTGTGAAGGAAGACTCATGAGGCATGGACCATGGTCCACATAGGTGTGTGGATCAAAAATAAAAGGTACATTATTTTTATACTGAAGGTACATTATTTTTGTACTGTAGGTACATTATTTGATAGTATGTATTAAATAATGTAACTTCAGTAAAAAAAAATAATATACCCTAAAATAATGTACCTACAGCACAAAAATAATTTACTTTCAGTACAAAAATAATGTACTTTTTATTTTTGGTCTACACAGCTGTGTGGACGATGGTCCATGCAATAATGATTGGACTCATGAAAGGTAGGCTTCATGCATGTCTCTAACAACCAAAATATTATTGTATATTAGCAACAAATTAAAGTACATACACCATAAAATTAGCTAAGTACAGTAGCTGCATGCCAAGGTAGGATGATTTAGGAAAACGTTAAAATGACCAGATAAAAAAATTGAGCAATTTCTATAACTTAAAAATGAATTATTTGAGCTACTACTCTACTGGCGTGTTTGATTCATGGAATAGGTCAGAAATGAAATACTATTCTCGGAAATAGGCTTATTTCATCGTTTGTCTTGTTCTTTAATTTTATTCATGGAAATAGCATTCTCGGGAATGAGCTATTCCCTTGCAAGGGGAAAAGCCATTCCTAAGGGTCCCTGATATTAGCTATTCCGAAATATTTGGGAATGGCTTTTGTACTATAATACCGAAAATACCATTTTAATTATAACCTTATGTATAATATTTATTTAAATATATTTATTTATATATAAAAATGTAATTAATTAAATATATGCATTTATATAATACATTATATTTGTAGAAGTATATGACAAAATGGATCTTGTTTTGGAATTTATTATACATTATTAATAATATTTGTATTGAAATTTATGTTATTCCTCTTTGGAATGTTAATAAATGTTCTTTAATTTTTTTTATTATTTATATGCATATTTTGTTTCATAATAATAATAATAATCTTATTATTATTATTATTATTATTATTATGTCTTTTAAATATATATTCCGTTTCTACTCCATAAATCAACCATACCAAATATGGAACAATATTTTTAAAGTCTATTCCTTCAACCCTGTGCAACTATAAATAGTTTGTGCGTACGTGTATGCCTTTGGTGTTCAAAATAGCAGTAAAGCCTGTACATATACATATTTATAGACAGCGTGTGCAACCATAATTCCTATAAAATTTAAACAAGGACAGCTTTCTCGACAGCATAACACAAGATCCAAATGTGCATTAAACAGAAAGGGACTAAAAGCACACAACCAATAAATTGTAAAAATTTAGTTTAAAAGCAACAACATTGAATAGTACTGAGCACTAAAATTCAACACACAAGAATGTAAGCCAAAAGATTACGAAACCAAAAGCACGATGTAATTAAACAACAGTGGATGCATATTGGGTCGCATCATTCAGAATCATCATGTGGTGGGAGTTAATATGTGTCAATAGAAACTCCATCATGAAATACATCCTAAATGCATGCAAAGACTTCAAATCCCCCTTTTGTATCCCATAATCCCACCTCGGTTGACCAACATACGTCTCCATGTGTCGCATCACAAAGACCTCACAATCAACTTTATTTTTTTGTGTCACACCAAGACATATGAAGCCGGCGTGAAACCATCGCCATTAACGTTAATGTCCAACCACTCACCCCTCACACTCATTGTCTTGCCTACTAGGACCTTCCCATGGGTACTCTCCATGGTTTTATGACTTTGGGGTAGTCAAATGTAGGGCAACTCTACCTGTTAGAATAGCGAGAATATAGGAAAAATGTAGGAAAGATATATGGAGAGAATATAGGTATTGTATTGCTCAGAATTGTTTTTCCCTTCTTCGTGTATGGGGGATCTATTTATACATATATATTTTGGGCTTAGAGCCCGACAAGGAATAAGAATCTTGGGCTGCCTCATATTGGGAGTACTTATCGAACTCTTTGGTAGCTCTATACTGGTCTCCTTCTTGATCCAGTACCTCTCTTGGACCGGTCCTTGTAGCCCAAACCTAATATATTATCCATCAATACAAAACACCAAGATCAAGGGCTAAGATTAGTCCTCATGTTCTCATATAAATGGTTGTGTTCTCAAATTAGTTCTTATTTTTCTCATGCGTGCGGTGCCCCGTCCCGCCTCTCTCTCTCTCATATATGATTCAAATTCATATTTACTAGTAACAAAAAAAAAATTTGCTTAAACACATTACAATAATTAAGTATTGAGTTAATTTCATTTTTTGTCCTATATTTATAGGTGATAGTCCACTTTAAGTCACTTTTTTTATCAGAATATTCACTTTTGGTCCTAGTATTATTGTGACATGATCATTTTTGGTCATTTACCAACAAAACAGTTTAAATATCGTCAAATATAAGGGTATTTCGGTCTTTAATTATGAATTTTTTCAAAAAAAATATACATAAAAAATTGTAGCGGTTCAACCTACTTTGTATAAAAAAAAAAGAAAAAAAAGAGAGATTGAAATGACTTTGTATTTAACTATATTTCAACGATTTTGTTGATGGGGGACTAAAAATTAAATGATCATGACATAATAATACTACGACCCAATAAGTATGTTATAATAAAAAAAAAAAATGAACTGTGACCTATAAATTTAGGAGAAAAAAAGGAATTAAATCTTAAGCATTTGATTTCAATTACCAATCTCATTCCAATATATGAACCAAATGCCCAAAATGTGATGAAACTGTTACTTGAGGATTAAATTTGAAAATGTTATCATAATTTAAAACAGTTGACGTAAAACATGGATGAGGTCATAGTGGTTAGGTCATACTGGTGACGCAATTAACTAAAGTTAGCCTCGCAAATCGGTGCTATAAAGTAAAAAACTTCAACGCCTTGAAATCCATCGATTTCTCATCTATAAATAGCAACCAAATGCCAAATAAACCTAGCTTGGCGAAAAATACCCCACTAAACATCTAATTTTTTGCAGCGTCAAAGGCAGTGAGGTATGTATGCTTCGTTGCTCTTTCAGTTACATTCATACTTTCAAAGTTTCAAATTAAACACATAATTTCTTATTTGTGAAGTTCCCCCGGCCCTGCTCCTCCTCCCCACTCCCCAGCACTCCCCCTAAATATTGTAGCATGTCTTGAGTGAGTTCATGTGTACTTCAAATTGTTAAAATAATCACAACTCTTGAAAAGAGATATTAAGTTATAATAGTTACCGGAAATAGTCTTGAACTCCCAACCCTACTTTGGCTTTACCACTTTTTATTTTCTCTATTATTGTGTTTTCCTCTCGTTACTTTCACGGACTTTTTCCTCTCGTTACTTTCACGAGCTTTTCATTATCATTAGCATAAATCGTTTAGTTTGGTTTCGGCAAGTGTTGATCTTATCATGGGCGAGCAAAAAAGAATGATGATGAAGACCCAGATCTTTGATGAAGCTTTAAGCTCCTTGAAGGAACATAGCTTCCTAAATATGAAACAGTCTGCGATTCAAGTTTTCTATATCATAGTTAGAAAAGTTGTTTCTATGTCTGACTGTAAGGAATGGTTTACCATTTCATTGATCGTTGATGTAAACGTTTTATGTTATGAATTAATGGAATAGTTACGTTTACCTTAAAAAAAAAAAAGTTATCGAAATGGATCTAGGCTCTGTTTGGCAGATCGAGTTTATTTAAGAGCTTATAGTTAAGCTACTAATAAACTATAAGCTCTGTTTGGTAATGTTCCTAAAATAAGCTAGTAGTTTAAAATAAGAACTTATTTTTGAACGTTACCTTAAGTAGCGTTTCAAAATAAGCTAGTAGCTTCGTTCCTAACTTTTTTTTCCATCTTTAACCTTATTATTTTAAAGAAATGACATCATTTACCCTTCCCAATTAAAACCTTTTTAGCTAAACCTTTTTTATTTTTTCTCTTCAATATGTTTGGTTGTAATTTCAATTTGACATTTGTGTTTGAACATTGATTTTTGTATGAACTAATCTTATGAATTATAAAGATTTTGTTTTACTTTATATGATTTCAAATATATGTTCTTACTTTATATTTTATTAAAATATATGAGTTTATTACCAATTTATATTTTAATATATAAACAAACCAATTTAAATTTAAAACTATTTAAATTGTATGAAGATGTTCATTTTAGTCTTTTTACATTTATCAGTTTATTATAAACCTAATTTTACCAAACATTTTTAACCATAACAGCTAGCTTAACAGCTCTTCAAATTTCAGCTTCGAGCTTATAGCTTTTCAGTTTTCAACTACTTTTCAGCTTTCAGCTACCTTTTCAGCTAGATTTGCCAAACATAGCCCTAGAAGGGGACAATGGGAGCAGTTGTCCCCTGTTGAGCATATAACTTGTTGAGCATATAATATATAAACATAAATGTGTAATTCAATTCTCAACTTAAATTAGATTTTTAGTTGAGATGGAGCACATGCTTCAATTTCCTCCTCACCCACCCGGGCACCTATATATATATATATATATATATATATATATATATGGTCATGTTCAGGTGTGGCCGTGCTCTCCCGTGCGGTTCACACCACTCAATGTTACGAAATACACCACTCAATGTTAAGAAACACACCGCACAAATATGCATTGTGGTGTGTTTCTTAACATTGTGGTGTGTTTCATTGTGGTGTGTTTCTTAACATTGAGTGGTGTATTTCGTAACATTGAGTGGTGTGTGACCGCACGGGAGAGCACGGCCGCATTTGAACCAAAATATATATATATATATATATATATATATATATATATATATATATATATATATATATATATATATATATATATATGCTCTAGTAAAAATAAATAAAATATTTTTATGCATAAAGATTGCTAGAGGTTGAGATAGTTTAGTTTATAGTTAGCGGATATCTTTTTATGCAAGTCTAGGGATCAAACCTAGTTCAATACATTATTTGTTGGACACCTTAAATATATGTTTTAACTTTATTTTAGGAAAAATAGCGATTTTAGGGTATTAGTTATACCTAAATTAAAGACTCAGTCTATGAATTATTATCCTTTACAAATTTTCTCTAGTTATATATGTTGAAAGCAATCGTTTCAATCCATTATTTATAGATTTTCTTAATATTAACAGTTTATTTTGAATTTCTAAATTATTAAAGGAAATATTGGTTATTTCATAAAATTTTCTCAAATTTCCTCCATTGATACATAAATTGTAGACTGAATCCATGAATTATTTTCCTATACAAATTGATAATCTAAGCTACATGGTTTAACGGATAAAAAATAACCTTTATCTAAATACATAACACATGATTTCAATTATTTTACTTCTTAAATTTAGCATGATGATGCAACTTTTTTGAAAGGCTCCTTTTTTCTTTTTTTTTTTTAATGTGGTTGACTAATAAAAAATTAAATGTATTGGCTATTAATTGGTGGAGGTTAGATAATTATATGTTTTTTTTTTTCATTATTTGCTTCATCTAGACACTAATAAAAATAATTATTCCATCCACTTAATTTCCACTAAACCTAAAACCAGCGTCATTAAAGAGTGCACCTCTAATGAAATACAATAATACAAAATAAAATATTATGTTTAGATTAAAATAGCAATTCCCTACATTCACCTTTTGTTTAAACTTTTGCACACATTCAATTAATATATTAAAATAACTAAATTGCAAATATATATTACTCATTAAGAAGATTTACTTTTTATGAACTATCTAGTCAATGTAATCTAGAAGTTTCAAATGTGTGTTATCGTATTTAAATTATTCTAGAAATGCTTATAGTTGATCTAATTAAAATAAAAAGTATCTTTCAAAAAAATAATTATGAATATTTATATTAATAGAGATGCTATAAAATTTATTTCAACAATTTTATATTTTACCATAAATATTTGTATTTTTTGCTCAACTAGATGACATTTCTGGATCCGCCCATGAACAGTTAGTTTGTGATTCTATGTATGTTAATTAAGATCTAGAGGTCACTAATTAGGAAAGTTCATAAGTTCATACTTTCTTGACAAACTTAAAAAGGTGGAAAACTTATTACTATATGAAAAAGTTTAGGCATTTGAGAATATGATTCATTAAAACTAAGAAAACTAAGAGAATGTTTTGTTGAAAATTTGGTATTTAAATTGGAATCAGATTCAACTACATACTTTGTTTGATAGTAGACATAAATCAGAATTAGAATCAATATAAATAAACAGACATTTTGAATGTACCTAATTTTTTAAAATCTCCATGGCTGCCATGTGCCCATGTCAACCATATTTGTTCATCTAGACAAAGAAGCTAAGGCAAGGTCTCACTCTCACCTTTAGCTGTGTATGTACAATAAATTGATAAAAGAAGTTGGTGAAATTAAATCTTTAATAATATCAATCCAACTCCAGAATTTTTAAGTAAATGGCCATAAGTTTCATTCCCAGCCCATAGATGTATCTAAAAAATGGAGAACTAAACAACTACAAATAGCCATCCAGACGACTAGGTAACACAAATCAAGGAAATGCATGCTTAAAGTGAAAGAACAAATCACCATTATTTGGCATCAATGTCAATTAACTCGACCAATATATACCTCGTCGGCTGTTTCATTGCTCATTCTCTCAGCTTCATATTTGTTTCATAGATATACTTGATGAGCAGTGCCATGGCGTCTCATATTGGCGACAATCCACAGGAACAAAGTTCAATAAATGAGAAGGTTTGTACGCATTCTCTTACCACAATACTCAAGACTTTGTGGTCAAGCGATAATGACCTTTAATTTTAGGAAAAAGTGTCAAATTAGCCCCCTAAGTATAGTGCATAGTGCAATTGAGCCCCCTAAGTAAAAAAAAAAGCTCCATTAAAGCCACCTAAACCGGTAAAAAAGTGCAATTGAGTCCTAAATGACTTGTTTAGCAGGTTACTACTCCTTGGGTTGAAATTAAATGCAAAATTTTATAATTTGTATCACATTTGGTCATGCTATCAAATTAATTTGTATTTTAAAAATGATTTTAATAATTTCTAAATAAAAAATTAGGAAAAAAAAAAAAGCAAAAGTCTGCAGTGGGGGACTTCCAGCTTTTTGTGTGTGTTTTTTTTTAATTATTTAAAATAATTGTTTTTATATTATTAAAATAGGTTCGTAAAATTATTTTAAATAATTTACAAATAATTATTTTAGTATAACTCAGAGACGAAAAGTGATCATGACCTTTTGTGCTCACTTTTCGTCATTAAGTTATCATTGGCGTTGCACTTTTCGTCTCTAAGTTATACTATAATTGTAAATTTTGTGTCTAATATTTTATTAGTAAATGTACGACGAAGTGCAACATCAATGATAACTTAAGGATGAAAAATGAGTATGACCAACACTTAGGGATGATTTCTACAATTACCCTATAACCTATAAACGAAAAATGCAATTTTTCTTTTTTGTTTTGTTTTTTTAATTATTTAAAATAATTATTTTTAAATTATTTAAAAGAACTTTACAAACCTATTTTAATAATATAAAAATAATTATTTTAAATAATTAAAAGAAAAAAAACACACACACAAAGCCGGCAGTCCCCAGGTTTTGGGTTTTTTTTTCTTAAATTTTTTATATAGAAATTATTAAAATCATTTTTTAAATATAAATTAATTTGATAGCAGGACCAAATGTGATAAAATTTCAACCCAATGAGTAGTAACCTGCTAAACAAGTCATTTAGAACTCAATTGCACTTTTTTACCGGTTTAGGGGCTTTAGTGGAGCTTTTTTTTTTTTTTTTTTTTTTTACTTACTTAAGGGGCTTAATTGCACTATTCACTATACTTAGAGGGTTAATTTGACACTTTTTTCTTAATTTTATGTTAAAATGTTAGAGATTTGACCAACAACTCTCTTTGTTTTATTTTAAATTCTAAATATAATAAAATCATTTACCATTTGACGAGATAATAAAACGTTTTTTATTCATTGAGTATTGTGCATGAATTGTCTAATCTCACCGTACTTTAAACAAAATCATATCATGATTGATGGTGAAAAAGATGTTAGTCATGTAGCCTGATCCATATTAAAATGATTAGTTTACTTGTTTGTATGTAGGAATGCTAAATACAAGCCATATATTATGTTTGCCAAGCACCTTGTGGTCAGTTGGCACTATGATTCTCTTTGAGGGAAGTCACTATAGTGATTTTTCTCAATTTTATCATTAATTTTGAAAGTCAATGACTAAATTGAGTATTAACAAAAAAAAAATACTTCGAACTCTAGTACTGACTACAATTAATCAATGTAACAGGCAAAAGATGCAATGATTATTGTAGACATGGAGGGGGCAATGCATCTACAAGATTCACCAATAAGAATCGTTTCGGAAAAGCTTAAAAATGTAAAACATTTATCTTCAGAAGCATGTATATTTAAAGTATACAAGAGGCTGCGTAGAACAAACCCAGATGCTTATACACCTTTGACAATATCCATCGGGCCTTACCATCATGGGAAGCCGGAGTTGAGGAAGATGGAAAGGTTTAAGGAATTGTATACACAGTCCCTTTTAGAAAGAGCAGAAGGAGTAAGTGTGGAGGAGTGTTGGAAGAAATTAAAGGAGTTGGAAGGCAGAGCTGAGAGCTATTATGGTGATGAGATAGAAGAAGAAGTTAGTGGGGATGAATTCGTGACGATGTTAATGCTTGATGGTTGCTTTATAGTGGAATTTGTTATTAGATCATTTCTTCGAGTGCTTGACGGAGGGCAAGAATACAAGGATGATCCCATTTACAAGATGATGATTAGCGGGATGGAAAGTAAAATTCTTCGTGACATTTTGCTCCTGGAAAACCAACTCCCCTTCTTTGTTTTGAAAGCAATCTATGACATGATTAATCCTGGCAACCTGGAATTCTCAGAGATGGTGAAAATTGCATTTCGGAGTAAGATACCAAAGATGAACATTATCTCCCTACTCAATACTCAGGTCAACCCCCATGAGGTAAAGCATTTACTTCAGATAGTGCACATTCTCTATCAACCCCCACCCAAAAATAATGGGCAGATTCAGCAGCAGAAGACATGTTCTTCTTCTTGCTGCTTTTGGAAACAACCGCAAGGCCAAGGCGGCTCTGATATTGAACCCCAACCCCATAATCTTAGAAACGGACAGGATAGGCGGATGAATTTCGCATGTTTTCTCTGCATGTTTGGGAAACAACCACAAGGCGGCGGCGCCTCTGATATTGAATCCAATAGTCTTAGTAAAGATGAGGACGAGGAGTTATTATGCAGTATCCGTACTGCAAGTGAGCTTCAAGAAGCTGGAGTTGACTTCAAAAAGGTTGGCAAGATTAGAAGCACCTCTTCTGATCAAACCATAAGTCTATTTGATATAAAGTTCAATCACGGCGTATTGGAGATCCCATCTTTCGCTCTCTATGATCCAACAGAAACATTCTTCAGAAATCTCATAGCCTACGAGCAACATTCACCGTATTTGCGTTCCAAGTATTTCACAGAGTATGCCGTGTTCATGGATGATCTTATTAATACGGAGAAGGATGTCAACTTACTTCGTCTTAAGGATGTTTTTATAAACAAATTGGGAAATGACAAAGAAGTGACCCAGCTTTTTAACAACTTAGGCAAAGAGGTTACGTATTCCACTTATGACTATTACTACAATGATGTGTGCAAAGAACTGAATCGACATTGCAAAAAACCCTGGAATGCAGCGATGGCAAAACTAAGACGCAATTATTTTAACAGTCCATGGGCAGGGATTTCTACCTTTGCAGCTATACTGCTTCTTTCGCTAGCTATTGCACAGACTGTCCTATCTGCGCTTCAACTGTGCCCATAAGTAGAGCCGTCAAAACGGGCTTAGCCCGCCGACCCGTCCCGCCCCGCCCCCTACTTAGGTAGGGGCCGGGTTTTGAAAATTGAAGCCCGCCAAAGGGCGGGCTTTTTTGGCATCCCGCCAAGGCCTGTTTATTTTTAATTTTATATATATATACCCGCCTGTTTTTTATATATATATATATACCCGCCTGTTTTTTTTTAATTATATATATATATATATATATATATATATATATATATATATATAGTTTATTGTTTGCAATGTTTTATTATTGTTATGTTACTAATATGATTATGTACTTATGTATAATCAATTATGTAATGTTTAATGTTTGATGAATTATGTTTTATGTGAGTTATGTATAAATTATTTTAATTATTTTTTATGTACAAATAACAAAATTTTTAAAAAGGAGTAATAAACTAAAAATTTACAAAAAAAAAAAAAAAGAAAAAAAAATTGGTGGGGGCCCGCCATGCCCGCGGGCCTTAGGCGGGGCGGGGCGGGCCAACAAAATTCAAGCCCGCCAAGGGCTTTTTTGGCCCACCCCGTTTAGGCCCGCGGCCCACAGGGCTTAGGCCTGCCCCGCGAGCCCGTATTGACAGCTCTATGCATAAGTAATTTCATCCATGTGGGAGTGTTAACTGGGACACCGGATGCCACTAGACCACAAGGTCATTGGCTTATTTATTTTGATTTAATCTTCCTACATTTTTAAAATAACCCGCTTTCCCTCTTTACTTTTTTTTTTATTTACAAACTTTAATAACATAATATTTCGGTTAATCATTTCTATTATTCTTAACTTACTAATTGTAAAATATTTTCTAACATTTTAATAATAATAATAAAATGTCACTTTTTCCCCTTAAGTATATGCTTATAGCACTTTTTTCTCCTGAGTTATTCATTAACCACATTTGTCTCCTCAATTATTTTGAAAATGGCGATTTTTCCCTCTTTTATGTTAAATGAATATTTTACCCTTAAAAATAAGTATTTCATTTATTTTTTTTTTCTCCAATAAATTATTGCTCATATATGAAATCAAAATAATGCAAAAAAGAAGCATAACCCATTTGCAAATATTATCACTATAATTTTAAGTTAATGGTAGTAACAAAATTAATACTTAAACATAAATAATTCATTAATACCAATTAATTATAATTATAATATTTACAAATGGTGTATGCTCTTTTTTGTATTTATTTTGATTTCACATATAAGTATATATGACTGCGGTTCGATTTTGATTCACGATTCTGGGAAATGATAAATCGAAACCAGAACCTTTTAGGGAGGTTCTTGTTCTGGTTCCCATGATTGCAGTAGGCGCTAGGCGCTAGTCGTGCGGTAGACTAGCGCCTAGCGCCTATGCGGTCTAGGCAATGCCTAGGCGGTACCTAGGCGGCGACCTATAAAAACACAAAAATAATGCAGGTGTGTGGGTGTATGTCATATGATATATATATATATATATATATATATATATATATATATCTTACTTCTTTTACTTATATAAATAAATAAATTTAAAATAAATACAATAAAAAAATTAACAAGGCCGACTCGCTCGAGTTAACTCGGCTAACTCTGCGGATGGAGCGTTTTACACTAGACAGCTTTCACTCCGGGCTATTCTAGGGTCTTTTTGAACCGTAGCAAACACCGGGTAGCCCTCTTCTAGGTAATCAAGAAAAGTGTACACCGGTAAGAATGTTAATGTGTTTGAGAGGATGGAGCAATCATATGATTCATACAAACTTCAACTGTAATATGTGTAGCAGGAATAGAGAATCAAGAACATAGAGTTATTGTGATGAGTAGGAAGTTAAGTGAGAAACGAGCAGCAAGCTTTTTAAATCAGTTCAAGAAAATTATCCACAAGCTATCAATAAAATGCTTTAGATGAACTACTTGCAAAAATCAACATTACTACTGAAAGCTAAATGTTACCAGTGAGCTGATCCTCAATAGAACATGGACTATTTGTAAAATCAACTGACTGTGCAAAATTTGAGGAAGTGGCAGCTTGACTTTTTGGATTCGGTTCATCGGGAATAACTTCAGAAACTCCTCGCAACTTGAGAGTCTTATCTTCTTTGATTGGCTCAATTTCTTCCTCAAATAAATTCATCATCATATTTCTAAAAACCCTGTATCGCTAACAAAAAATTTTTGATTCCTACTTTCTTTCCCATGCACCTTCAATCTTTTCTTGTCAATGAAGTTCTCTTCACCTGGCGTACAAGGTATGATTTCTTCTTCTTTTTGTTTTTGTTTTTTTTTTAAACAAGTGTTTAATTGAATCTGCAAAACAAACTAACATATATGATGAAAGTTAAATAATTAAAAAAAAAAAAGAAACAAAAATTAAGTTAAGCATTTTTTTTAATTTTTAATTTTTTTTATACCAGACAAAAAAAATCATTTTGTTGTTAAGTAAGTTTACTTGGTCGCCACACTTGTCGTGGTTTGTTTCGTCTACAACGCCTCCATCCATGTCCTTTCATATTACACCTAAAACATTCTTTGTTAAAAAAATAGTTCACATACCTTTTACCTTCAGTGTTTCTCCGTGATCTCTTTTCTGGCACCCATGAATTTTTCTTATTTCCTTCCCTACTTGTGAATCCTAGACCTCCTTTGTTATGGTTATTCACTCCTGGCTGAAGGATTTCATTTAGACTATTAGTGCCTGTGTTCAACATTCTCACACGTTTTTTGAAATTTTCCAATTCTTTTTGTAGTTTTGTTCATTTGAAACATTCGTGCCTAAATCAATCTTAAGTTCTTCTACGAAGGTTTTTAGGGCTGAATTTTCCAACTCTAAAGACTCAACATTCTTAATTAACATAAGGTTCAGCTTACTTATCTTACATCAGTTCTTGTACAAATCTTCATAAGCTTCTACGAGGTCAACGTCCTCATCGTCAGTCTGTATCTCTTCATTTGCCTCATGTGTAAGGTTAACATCATCACCATCAGTCTGTATCTCTTCAGCTACCTCATGTGCTCCTGTTGTGGTAGGTTGTATCTGATTGGAGTCCCTCATTACCTCACTATCTTCCATAACTTCTTCTGTAATTTTGAAGAACTTCTCATAGTTTGCACGTTTTTCCACATCATCAGGGTGGTGCATGTTGCAATGGAATGCAACAAAATTTCCTGTCTGTTGTTCTGCTTGTTCACCATTGTCTGAATCTTCCGAATCACTCCAGGTAAATGTGTACGATTTCTTATATTTGTTGTTTCCACAGTCCACTGCAATGTGTCCATAACCTCCACATTCATAGCATTGAATGCCTTTGAGCTTGAAATCTTGATTTTGACCTTTTGGCTTTTGAGTATTTTCCAGTTCCACCCCCTTTGCAATTTGTTTTCAGCCTTCCTTGTCCATTAGCTTTCTTTAGTATTTTGCCAAATTTTTTAGACAGCATGGCCATGACGTCGTTCATTTCTGTATCATAGTCAGCTCTTGCAGGTGCCATAGCGCCGAATGCAACTCCTTTGTTGTCCTTGGTCAGGTAGCTATCTTCTTCCTCAATTTCCAACTCAAAAGTCTACAAATTTCTCATTAACGCATCTAAAGTTAGAGTTTTTAGATTTGTTGATTGCTTTATAGCAACAGCTTGCATCTTAAACCTCAGGGGTAAGGATCTCAAAACTTTTCGAACCACTTTTTCTTCCTCAAATGGTTCGCCCAAGTTTTGTGCACCATTTACCAGGTTTTTTACCCTCGCACTGAACTCATATACTGTTTCAATTTCTTCCATTCTCAGACTTTCATACTTGGTCATGAGCAATTGTAATTTTGAGACTTTGACGGATCCTGTAGTATAATATAAAGTAATTTAAGAAGCGTCAAAATAAGTACACAGTTGAATTTGATAACGCAGTTGAAGAACACCTCCTAATCTGCGGGGCCACGCCCAAAAACGTTTTCACTCCTTAAGATCAACCCGCTGGTTTTACAATTACAAGGTTCAACGAATTACAAAACTAGATCTACCACATATTTAAACATTAACCTTATAAAACAACTTTATGAAAAAGTTTGCACGTACAATTTGAACTAATTCTACCAATTAAAAAACTATAAACCAACCTGAATTTTAACACAGCTTGTATTGAAATAATTTAGAGCTGATTTCTTCGGATAGTACACCAATCTTTCCTTGCATTGAAGTTTATTCACAGCACCTTCCTGACTATATATTTGTATATTGAAACTCTGAAACTTCAATTTTTCCATTGTTTGAATTGTCTATTTATAGGTTTAACTTTCCCTTTGATTCTTTCAATTTCGCATGTCCACGCTTCCACGTTTACCGCTTGCATTGTGTTTTAATTTCCCTAAAATGTTGCTTCCACGTTCGCGTGATCACACTATGCATATTCCATTTTCCAATTTGCTTTTTCCATTTTCTATTGCACACGTCCATCCTTTTTCACTTTTAATTTCATGCATTTCATTTCCACTACACACACTTTCACGTACCATTTTCATATTGCATGCATACACGTACTTGTGTATACATTAATACTATGCATTCGCTTTCCATTTCCATTTTCATTTTGTGTTTGATTTTTATGCCAATCCAAGTCTTTATCTCAAATATATATCTTAATCATACGTACTATATATATTAATTATGTAGTATATATATTATATATACTAACAATATATATATATATATATATGTGTGTGTTGTACGTTCCAATCAACCAAATGGCATCAGGCTCCACAAACTCAGTGCGCCAAGGTGGAACCGGTCCATACTGGCTCTTCCTGATGACAACCAAGATTCCATTATCAGCCAAGTCTAGCAACGTGGCCGCCCGAGAATCGCCTAGAATTTGGGTTCTGAAGTCGAAGTTGTTAGAAAAAATGCAAGCCACCAAAAGAATTTGTGGTTCTCATTTATTAAATAACTAGTTTTATATGCGCATTGCACTAATGAGTTAATGTCCAATGTTTATATTTAAATAAATATTTAAAAGTATATTAATGCAAGATTATATAGGAGAAGTTTATACATGGGTAATTGAATGTCGAATTTTTTTATTTAAATATCTAACTCAAAGTATATGAATCCAAGATAATATAGAAAATTCATTATAATTATTACTAAAATAAATGTTTGCAACCTTGTAAAATCGATAGTCTAAATATTTGTCTAAAAATGATAGTCTAAATAAATACTACTTTTTATTTGAATTTTTCTAAGTGTTCTTAATTCTCTTATGAGTAACATTGTCATTGTCTTCATCTTTACTATTTGTTCTCTTCCTTTTTGTTGGTAGTGCGATATTTGCAATTCGGTTATTGTTGGTAGCATAGATGACAACGTCATGCAATGAGATTATGATATAGGAGCTATGGACTTTCCTTTAGGTGTTCTGCTTGGGGTTCATTTGGTTCAACCATTATTGTTGAATGAGTTATTGTGGATAAAGAAATCCCTAGTTTAAGAAAAAAAGATTAAATAAATTAATAAAAATTTGAAAATTTAAAATATTATATATTCCAAAGATATTAAAAGGTAGTTTCTCGCTTCAATTTGCTGGGTAATGAGTTATTTGAGTACTTTCGTTGTCAACAAATCCTCCAAGTAGTTAATATGATTGGTTTCAAACTATTCTTTTTTATTTTTTTTCATGGTATTAAAGAAATACATATTTATCATTTTTTGGTGTAACTATTAATTTATTTAATTCAATAAAAGTAAAATAGAGCGATTCCGCTTCAATTAGTTGGGTTATTTGAGTACTCTCTTTGTCAATCAATCCACAAGTAGTTAATATAATTAGCTTCAAATTTTTTTAAAATTTTTTTTCATAGTATTAATAAAATACTTGGTAAATAAATATATAACATTATTTCGTACTATAACTTCGATATTTAATTACAAGATATTGTAAAAATAAGATAATTGACAATGTAATGAATATCAATTGATAAATTTGAATGTAAAGAATCTTTGCATGAGAGAAAATAAAGACAATATAACTAATGAAATTATTTCTCTTATTTAATATTTTTTGATAATGAATAATTTTTTCAAATAAAAGTATTGTAGACACATAATTCTAAATTAAAGAAATACATATGTATCATTTTTTGTTGTAGCTACTAATTTATTTAATTTAATAAGAGTAAATAGAGTGAGAAACTTAATTATGTCAAATTTGACTGAGATGAGGTTCGAACCTAAGACCTTTCTTATAGAAATTAATGGATAAGTTAAAAGTTAACAGAATATTAACGGAGAAGAGAATATTTAACGGAAAACTTAACGGATAATCATAAAAGTAAGGTTAAATTAGGTAATCTCTATTAATAATATTAATATGAATTATCTTAACCATCTATTTGATTGAATAATTCATCTGAACCATCCATTTGATTAAATAATTTGACCGCCATTTTTTCTACCCATTTTAGGCCTAACTCTCTTTGGCTCTTATTAGTATAGTAGATAATTCTTGGATTTATTTTAACCATAGTGAGCGACTAGGATTTATTGTTATAATCAGTGTTGCAAAAATCCCGCTTAGGCACCGATTAATCAGCGCGCTGACCGGCCGCCTAGCGTATCATCATAATCGGTGGTCTAGGTGGCTTGCTGGCTAGGCAGCCGACTAGGCCGCCTAAGCGCCGCTTAGGTGCTGACCGGCTAGGCCTTCTAGGCCGACTAGGCATCGATTAGGCTTCCTAGACACCGACTAGGTCACCTAGTCTACTGAATAGCTATTGTTCCCTTCTTTTTTAAATGGGTTATTTAACTCAAAAAGACATTGCTTTGAACGAAATAACCTTAAATTGTTCAAACTCTATGTGTTTTTTAGGTTAATATTTAATATTTTTAGTATTAACTATTAAATAGTTTATAATTATCACGTCTTAAGAATTTAAAAAATAAAAAAAATAAATAAATAATAGACGGGCGCCTAAGCGTGCATTCATATTCCGGGGACGTGCATTTATGCTCCAAGGCATATTGTTGTTAACGTCGGGCCATCGAGGCGGGTAGTCTCCACCTCCCCAAATAATTCTACGAGCTAGATCATACAATCTAAAGGTAAGAATTATATATTAACTCTTTAATGTGTGTGATTATTCATTTTGTATTAGTTGCACATTGTTAATGCTCAAAACCTTTCCTATGAATTTGCAGAATGCGATATGATTAATCTCCAGGATATAAATGATTAATCTTGATTTACAAAATCTCATGTTATTATTTTTATCGGTTTGCATGCATTTCTTAGGCTTAGAGCCTTTAAAAGAATGATGTGACTTTCTTTGCTATTTGAGGATAGAAATTGCTTATATATGTGATTAGCCTTTTAAGAGGTGTAAGATAAAATATACATGCATGAATATATTTTTGTGATTTCATAAAATCTATATAAATTTTTTGAGGTGTACTATAGAGGGACTACATGTATGAGTAATTTCCACACATAATAGTGATAGTCCATTAAAAAACCAAAAAAAAAAAACAAAAAAATAGATACTCAGAGATTATTAAGATATAGAAAAGAAAGTCAAAACTTTTTTTTTTGAAAAGAAGAAAGTCAAAACTTGATCTACTGAAATGGCTTGACGACTACAAGAATTGTGGTGGCCATATGACTCGTAATGGTAAGCACCATAGTCATCATGTGCGCCATGTACAATGTATCTACTAAATCACATATTAAAGTTTTATGTGTATCTAAATATTGTAAATTGTTAATAGAACTGAAAAAGTCATATCCTCAATGGAAAGTTTAAAATCATTCTTTAATACACTGTCTAGGAATGTGGTTTGTAAGTAACTTCGGTTTCACCACTTGACTTGGGAGTTTTTAAGATTACCATTTTATATTAAGTACATAATAATAGCAATGATTTAAATTACCATTTTATAAATAAATGGGGACTATTTATTTTTTTTTAGAATAAATTTAAAATTTGTATTATATCAATGCTATATATGAGTTTATGAATTTCCTCAAGTGGAAGGAAAAATAGTGAACTTGAAATAACTTTAAATGTTAAAGTTATACATGTTGAATTCACCTTGTTAAAATTTATGTAGATAAATCATTTTCTAATAAATGTCAGTGTGAATATATTCTTTGAATATGAGATTTATGTCTCTCAAAAAATTATGTGAAATTTGTGATTATGTTGTTCAACTTGAAGTATCATGCAAAAATAACATTATCTTTGTGGTTTACCGGCAATGGGCATTTATATATATGATTTAATTAAAATCTTAGTTGAGTCATTTTGAAGGACCTGTTGATAGGATATATATCCAAGAACTTGGTCGGATATATATCCTGGTCTATGGACCCTTTCATCCAAGAACCTGGTAGGATACGAATCTCCTCAAAGCCTGGGCCATTTCCCGACCTAATCCGAGCTCCTCTTGCGTCTAGAATAGCTTAAACCGAGCCCATTTGATTATTGGTTAGTCAGACATATCGTGACACATGGACGTTATTCCTTCGGTCCGAGCCCACTTCGTGCATGTGAGACATGTGGCAAGCATGCTAGCCCCTCGGCATGTGTCTCTTCCAAATCTCCTATAAATACTTCGCGAGGCACTTGTGTAAAGGACCTTTGGGCAATTCCCACACCATTGCTACTAGCTCGGGAACCTCTGGCCACAACCGTCTCTTTCTCGAGCCCAACATCATACAAAAAGATATATGAGCGTATTCCAATGTACTTACTGACTACATACTAGTACAAATATAGATACTTTGTAGAATTTACAACATCATTTTGGCGTCGTTCGTGGGGATCGGCAGAAGTTGCTGCAAGCTCGTCTCGAGTCCTCAACCATGCAACAATTCATCTATGATACAGAGCAGAATTCTGAGTAAGTGGGATTGGACCTCCGCTCCCAGCTATCGCTTCGGCAAGCGTCAACTACAACAGCGCAACCCGAAATGACCTCTACCGGTATAACCGGTCTCAGCACATTTATGACAGGTGTAATACATCCATTCACCCCGAGCTGGGTAGCGAATCCTTTAATGTGTGGCTATATCCCCGAATGGAATCCCGCCCCGCTCGAATGTAGGTATTCGCTTCCAGGTCCTTCCATGGCGGGTCTTTTTCCTCAACAATTCACATTTCAACCACCCTTGTACACGGTCGTTCCGACCTTTACCAATATGCCATTAGCACCAACAGCAGTAAGCAGCATCATATCGCTTAGCAACAGCTTGATCAACCGATTAAACAAATTAGTAGACCAATTGAAAAAATAACAGTCTCTAGACCGACAAGGAGAAGCGTCCTCGATTATGATCAGAAGATAAAAATAATAATGTTCTCTAGACCGGCGAGGAGAACTCTCATCGGTTACGATAAGAAGATCGGAAAAAACAATGGTCTCTAGACCGACAAGGAGAAGCGTCCTCGGTTACGATAAGAAGATCCAAAAAAATAACGTTCTCTAGGCTGACGAGGAGAAGTGTCATTGGTAACGATTAGAAGATCGAAAAACAACGGTCTCTAGATCGACAAGGAGAATCGTCCTCGGTTACGATCAGAAGATCAGAAAAAAACAGCACTCTCTAGACCGACAAGAAGAAGCATCCTCGGTTACGATCAGATGATCGAAAAAATAACGTTCTCTAGACCGACGAGGAGAAGTGTCATTGGTAACGATTAGAAGATCGAAAAACAACTGTCTCTAGACTGGCGAGGAGAAGTGTCATCGGTTACGATGAGAAGATCGAAAAAGAACGGTCACTAGACAGGAAAAACCCGGAGAGGGTAAAGAGGAGGAGCATCCTAATTCAATCAGAAGATTAACAAAGAACGGTCCCTTGACCAAAAAAAAAAGCCCCGAAGAAGGTAAAAGAGAAGAAGCGTGATCAATCCGATCGAAAGATTAATAAAATATGGTCTCTAGATCGAGAAGCCCGAACACGGGACTTGCAAGGTGAAAAGTCCTTGGTCGAGTATACATCTATGTCATTTCCAGTTTGTTTAAGTCTTGAAATCAGCAAAGATAACATGATGTACTTCGCTTCATACATAACCATGGAGGAAGATTGTAAGCTATTAAAAGAACTGACCAAGTGCTATGTGTAGGGGTGGGCGTCGGTTCGGTTCGGGTGATACCCGAATTTTATTTCGGATATCCGAAAATTTCGGGTGATGTTTTTGACACCCGATATCCGAACCAAATTTAATTCGGATATGTTCGGTTCGGGTGAAATTATTTCGGGTTTATTTCAGGTTAGTTTGGATATACCCAAAATTTTATTTTTATCAATTTTAATTTTTTTTATGTTTTGATTATTTTATTATTTATATTTTTTTCATATACTATCAAACTAAAAATAAGACAAATAGTAATAATTAACCAATAAACTTTTTAAAATTAATATATTATTAATTATGAAATACATTGATAACTAAATATATAATATATATTATTATATTTATAATAAAATTTCGGTTAGTTCGGGTTTCGGGTCGGGTGTGGGTAAATTTTTTAACACCCGATATCCGAACCAAATTTATATTCGGATATACCAAAATTTAAAATATCCGAACCGATAACTATTTGGGTTCACCCAAAATTTAAAATTCGGTTCGGATTTCGGGTGTTAGTTCGGGTAATCCAAATTACGCCCACCCCTAGCTATGTGGACTGCTCATATTGCCGTGAGAATTCATTCCATTTGTACATAGCCCAAGTCTAAGGTTAATTTCTATTTTCACAATCGAATTCAAGAAACATCCTATTAATGTTCCTCTATTGAGGAGAATCGGTTGGGCCGGGTGTCCCAATTTTCCAATCTTCTTTTCTCCCTTTAACATGCTAGTGCAAATTCTTTGCATCATATATGTATGTATAAGTATTTATATGTACATACACACACAGTCACACACACACACACATATATATATATATAATCTATTGCATAGAATTACTCAGAATTATTTAAATCAAAATGATCATATAAGTCCATAGGGTCCTCACCTAAGTATAGGTCCTAATTTGATCCTTAATATCATGGTTGAAAAAATCGCTAGGCGCTCCCTAGCTAGGCGCTCGGGGAGCGCCTAGCGCCTAGGACACCTAGCCGGGGATTAATCGGCGCTAGGCGCCCGTGTATTTTTTTATTTTATTTTTTATTTTTAAAAAATTTGTTTAAGTATTTTTAATTTTTTAAGACTAATAATTATAAAGTATATAATACTTTAATAGTTAATACTAAAATATTAAATATTAACCTAAAAAATATCTAAAGTTTGTACAAGTTAGGATTATTTCGCTCAAAACGATGTTGTTTTGAGTGAAATAACCCATTAAAAAAAAAAAAAGAACAATAGTTAATCGACCGACTAGAAAGCCTAGTCGGTCTAGTCGACGCCTAGGCGGTCAGCGCCTAAGCGGCCTAGGCGGTCGCCTAGCCGGCCAGCCGCCTAGACCACCATTTAATGTGATACGCTAGGCGGTCGACCAGCGCCTAGCGCCTAGGCGGGGGTTAATCGGCGCCTAGGCGGGATTTTTGCAACACTGCTTAATATGTGTGTGTGTGTGTGTGTGTGTGTGTGTGTGTGTGTGTGTGTGTGTGTGTGTGACGAATTGACAGGCAAGTTAAGGAAATTAAAAGATGGAAAACAGTGTATAGCTAGCTAACTAGCTTAATTAATTGCTTGCTCGTGCAGAGCTCCACAGCAACATTATATTGTCAGGTCTGACAAGACGAATAACCGTCTCAACATCAACCGCGGAATCTTGACAAGTATATATATATGTGTTGTTCCAATAAACCAAATGGCATCAGGTTCCACAAACTCAGTGCGCCAAGGTGGAACTGGTCCATACTGGCTCTTCGGCTCTTCCTGATGACAATATAATCAACTGAACCAAGATTCCATTATCACCCAAGTCTAGCAACTCAGGTTGAGTTTCCGCTATGGCGGCCCCAGAATTTGGGTTCTGAAGTCGAAGTCAATCGGTGGAGGGGAATTAACTAAAGCTAGCTTGGCGAATCTGTGCTATAAACCAAAAAAAAATAAAAAAATAAAAAAAAAATAAAATAAAATAAAATAAAATGGAGAAAGCAAAAAACTTCAACACCTTGAAATCCAACCATTTCTTATCTATAAAAAGCATTACTTACGATTTCTTATCTATAAAAAGCAACCAAATGCCAAATAAACCTTGGCAACAAATACTCCTGTGTCAAAGGCTGCAGTGAGGTATGTATGCTTGATGCTTCGTTGATTTTTCAGTTTCATTCATGCTTTCAATCAAAGTTTCAAATTACAGACATATAATTTCTTATTTGTGAAGTTGCTCGCCCCTAATTATTGTGGCATGTCTTGAGTGAGTTCATGTGTATTTCAGATAGTTAAAATAATCACAACTATGATTCCATGTTAATTAACATTCAGAGGTCACTAATTAGGAAAGTCCATACTTTCTTGGCAAACTTAAGAGGTGGAAAACTATAATATATATACTTTGTACCTGTATGCATAGACGTATGCATTCAAGGTATAAATGTATATATATATATAATTCTTACACAAATATTTGCATGCAGTACATAACCTACGGAGATACATTTTTATTACAAAATCTACATACATGGTTTATGTAAGTATATTTTCTCATGTCAGATTAAATTATCACCATGTAACATCCAAGTAACTTTTCCTTAGAGTTTGGATATATATATATATATATATATTGGCTCATATGTGGCCTAAAGCTCTCATGCAGCCGTGTGGCTGCATTTTTGTCGTCGGATGGAAGTAATCTAACGGTGGTAATATAATTTTAGCGTTTAGGAAATTGCAATTCGCATATGTTTAGTGGAGGGTGTTATAGTAATTTTAGTATCTATATTACGTGAATTGAAATTGTGCATTTTAGTACATGGTGTAGTGCGTTTTAATACATGTTGTGGTGCGTTTTATTACGTATGTTGGTACATTTAACTGTGTTGTGGAATGGTGTGTTTTAATCCGTCCTCTAGTGCATTTTAATATACGTAAAATGGTGTGTAATTTAACACATGTTTTCTAATAAGTGTAATAGTGCATGTTTATAATCTGCGATGGAATTTTCAATAAGTGGAATTGTGCATTTTAACACACGTTGTGGTGCATTTTAATACTAGAATGGTGCATATTTTAGGCACATGTTTTCTAATATGTGTAATAGTGCATGTTTATAATCTGACATGAGGCACGTTGTGGTGCATTTTAATACGTAGAATGATGCGTTTTAATTATTACGTATGTTGATACATTTTAAGTGAATAGGTGCATTTGGTTATAGTGTGTAATGGTATGTTTAATATGTCTTCTGGTGCATTTTAATACGTAGAATGGTGTGTATTTTAACACATACATATTGAGCGTGGATTTGCTGACTTGCTGTAATCTAATGGCTGCAAAATAGTATATATATATATATATATATATATATATATATAGATTTTTATTCAAATGTGGCCGTGCTCTTAGGTGTGGCCGTGCGGTTTACACCACTCAATGTTAAGAAATGCACCACTCAATGTTACGGAATGTACCACTCAATAACATTGAGTGGTGTATTTCATATTTAAGAAATACACCACTGAGTGGTGTATTCCGTAACATTGAGTGGTGCATTTCTTAACATTGAGTGGTGTAAACCGCACGGCCACACCTAAGAGCACGGCCACACCTGAACATGACCCTATATATATATATATATATATATAATCAAGTGAGAACCATGCCCTAGATGAGAAACGTGTAGATAAATCCAAACCATTGATCTAATAGATCTAACGGTTGAAAATAAACAAAACTTCATAATATTTATAAAAATGACCCCGTTCATTTTTTACTTGATGTCCCATCCATCAGATCTTGCAGATCAATGATTTGGATTTGTCCACAAGTTCTCACCTGATTATGGATATATATATGGAAGGGTTCAGGTGCGAGTATAGCTTCCCGTGCGGTTGTGCGGTTAACTCAAAAAGGCGCACCTTAAGCGTGAAAATGACGCAACTTAAGTACACAAATCACACACCTTAAGCACATAAACAAAGCACCTTAAGAACACAAATCACGCACCTAAAGTTTTAAAATGGCTCTTCTTAAGTTTCAACAACTGACGCACCTTAAGCATACAAATCACGCACCTTAAGAAAAAAAAAAAAAACAACGCACCTTATGAAGNGCACCTTAAGAAAAAAAAAAAAAACAACGCACCTTATGAAGGAAAATCACGCACATAAAGCTTTAGGCCAACACACCTTAATTTTTAACAACTCACGCATCTTAAGTAGACAAACCACGCCCCTTAAGAAGGAAAGCCACACACCTAAAGCTTTAGATCAATGCACTTAAGTTTTCAACACCTGACGCACCTTAAGCCACACAGTACAAAAATCACTAACCTTAAGCACAAAAACCACGCACCTTAAATTTGACCTAGATGCAAAAAGACCAAATTGTCACCGTGTATTTTTTTAATCACTGTTAATCCTAGACGTTGATTTAGGCAAGATCAATGGCTCAGATTTAACCACACAGCCGCACCTGGGAATGACAATCGCACCTGAACATATATATATATATATATATATATATATATATATATATATATATATATATATATATATATATATATATATATATATATATATATATATATATATATATATATATANATATATATATATATATATATATATATATATATATATATATATATATATATATATATACATCCTTGGAGAACACATGAGATGAGTCTTAGTAATCAGAAAGTGATCTAAGATTGATCTTGAAAAGATCTGAGAAGAGTCAGACAAATGCTCTAAAAGAGGTTTGAGATGAAAGATTTTACACTGATAAAAGTCTAAGAGATGAAAAGTTAATTTCATTGATGTCCTATTTTCTTATGTTATTTGGAGTAAATACTAGAGGATATATCTTTAGATAAAATTCTCAGTTACACAACTTAACAAGGGAATTCTTCGCAGAGCAACCCGAGATTTTCGTATATCTTCTTATATCTCATAGGTCTTAATAAACTTATAGAAAAGTTATTACACACCTGAAGATTTCATATGATCCAGTTTTTATTTCCTTATTTTCATGTATTTTTTGTTGCATCTCAAAATATTATTGAATACAAGCACGCTTTCCAACAAGCTTAGTTTCATAGACATACTTGATGAGCAATGCCATGGCGTCTCATATTGGCGACAATCCACAGGAACAAACTTCAACAAATGAGAAGGTTTGTGCTCATTCTTTTACAAATGTTCGAGACCTTATGGTCAAGCAAATACTAACCTTTGATTTTATGTTCAAATGTCAGAGATTTGACCTCACTCTCTGAATTTTATAGTAAATTTTCAATATAATAAAATCATTTATCATTTGACGAGAAAATAAAACTTTTATTAATTGAGTATTGTGAATTGACTAATCTCACCCTACGTTACAAAAATAAAATTAAAAAAAATCATATATTATCATATTAGATGGTGAAAAAAAATATTGGTCATGTAGCTTGATCCATATTAAAATCATTAGTTTAGTTTGTATGTAGGAGTGGTAAACAAAAGCAATTATGTTTGCTAAGCACCTTGTGCTCAGTCACAAGATTGAACCTCATACTCAATTCAATCATCGACTATAATAGTTATTGATTCTAACAACTAAATTGGGTATATCGACAACATATATATATATATATGAACGGGTTTAGGCGTGGAATAGGTATCAGGTGCGGTTGTGCAGTTAGATCTGAGTCGTTGATCAAATCTAGATCAACGGCTCAAATCAATGAAAATTAAAATAAAAAAAAAACACGCGTCTGGAAGGAATAAGCATAAGTTAAAAATGGCGCACCTTAAGAGATAAAACACACGCACCTTAAGTATTAAAACAATGCACCTTAAGTGTTAAAATAATGGCGCATCATAAGTATTAACATAGCGCACCTTCAGTTTATAACAATGACGCACCTTAAGGGATAGAAACACACACTTTAAGGGTTAGACCAATGCACCTTAAGTATACAAACTACGCACCTTAAGCACACAAATAAATAAGCACTTTAAGAACACAAATCACGCACCTAATGTTTTTAAATGATGCACTTTAAGTACATAAACCACACACCTTAAACATTAAAATCACGCACCTTAAGTACACAAACCACGCACCTTAATTATACAAATCACACAGCTTAAGCACACAAACCACGCACCTTAAGCACAAAACCAGGCGGAAAATCACCAACCTTAAATTTGACATAGATGCAAAATTTAGGAACAAAATTCTATATATATATATACACTTTGAACTCTAATACTGACTACAATTCATCAACGTAACAGGAAGACATGGAGGGAGCAAACTGCGAACCATTAAGAATCGTTTCGGAAAAGCTTAAAAATGTAAAAAAATTATCTCCAGAAGCATGTATATTTAAAGTGCACGAGAGGCTGCGTAAAACAAACCCAGAGGCTTATACACCTTTGACAATATCCATCGGGCCTTACCATCATGGGAAGCCGGAGTTGAGGAAGATGGAAATGTTGAAGGAATTGTATACAGAGTCCCTTTTAAACGAAGCAGAAGGAGTGGGTGTGGAGGAGTGTTGGAAGAAATTAAAGGAGTTGGAAGGCAGAGCTGAGAGGTATTATGGTGATGAGATAGAAAAAGAAGTTAGTGGGGATGAATTCGTAAAGATGTTATTGCTTGATGGTTGCTTTATAGTGGAATTTGTTAGTAGATCATTTCTTCGAGTGCTTGGCGGAGGACAAGAATACAAGGATGATCCCATTTTCATGATTAAAGGGATGGTAGGTAATATTGTTCGTGACATGTTGCTCCTGGAAAACCAACTCCCCTTCTTTGTTCTGCAAGCACTCTATGACATGCTGATTAAACCTGTCAACCTAGAATTCTCAGAGATGGTGAAAATTGCATTTCGGAGTCAGATAACAAAGGGGATGAAAATTATCTCCCTACTCAATACTGAGCTCAACCCCCAAGAGATAAAGCATTTACTTCAGATAGTGCACATTCTCTGCCAACCCCAACCACAACAAAGTACAGAAGATCATGAGGTTGAATTATGCAGTATACGTACTGCAAGTGAGCTTCAAGAAGCTGGAGTTCACTTCAAAAAGGTTGGCAAGATTAGTAACACCTCTTCTGATGAAACCATAAGTCTATTTGATATAAAGTTCAATCACGGAGGCGTATTAGAGATCCCCTCTTTCGCTCTCTATGATTCAACAGAAACATTCTTAAGAAATCTCATTGCTTACGAGCAACATTCGCAGGATGTGTATCCCATGTATTTCACAGATTATGCCAAGTTCATGGATGATCTTATTAATACAGAGAAGGATGTCAACTTACTTCGTCTTAAAGATGTTTTTATAAATGGACTGGGAGATGACAAAGAAGTGACTTGTCTTTTTAATAACCTTTGCAAAGAGGTTACGTATCACAGTGGAGACTTCTATTACAGTGATGTGTACAAAGAATTGGATCGACATTGCAAAAAATCCTGGAATGCGGCGATGGCAAAACTAAGACGCGATTATTTTAACAGTCCATGGGCAGGGATTTCTACCTTTGCTGCTATACTGCTTCTTTCGCTCGCTATTGCACAGACTGTCCTATCTGCGCTTCAACTGCATAAGTAATTTCATCAATCCAATAAGCTATCTAGTGTGTTACGTTGTTAGAATTGAATGTTAGAATAGAATGTATGTATGTATATTTTCAAGTGGTTTATGCAATGAATTATTATTATTATATTGCACTCGCGTTGATAGCAATCAAAACTAAGACATGATTATTTTCACTTCACACTCCATAGATTATCACAACTAACCATGTAATTTTTCACATAATCTTATTATAATGATTGATGTGTATTATTTGTAGTTGTGTTTGTACTAGCAAAAGCAAGCAACTCTCCATCTTACTTTTCTAACCCTGGGCTCATTATCAAATAAGTTGAGAGGTGCAAGCATTATATTTAGCAATTCAAACAAATTCTTAATAATCACTTCATTCAAGGGAGCTATCAACTAGCTATTTTAGTTGTCAAACGACCCTTATAGTCTATCTGCATGTATGCATGAAAATACTTTGTTGCACCAGCAATTGTTATACTATGGAACAGTATTCACCTTGTATTGTAGACTCTGGTTATGTGTCTATAGTTAATGAATTATGTGCAATGGAACAGGATTCACCTAGAAAATACTTTGTTGAACCAGCAATTCTTATACTATGGAACATGATTCACCTTGTGTTGTGGACTCTGGTTATGTGTCTACAGTTAATGAATTATGTGCAATGGAATAGGATTCATCTAGAAAATACTTTGTTGAACCAGCAATTGTTATACTATGGAACAAGATTCACATTGTATTATGGACTCTGGTTATGTGTCTACAATTAATGAATTATGTGCTTGCAATTAACATATGTATCTCCAATTTACTTATAGGTACATAATCTATTAATTAAATGCGCATAATATGTATGTTAACTCGTATTATTTTGCATTAGAGTCAACAAAATAAAATGCACCCCTCATCGAGTCGTCGATATGATAATTTGCCTGTGAACCCGGGCCACCTAAAGGTTAATCTGAATCCCCATAGAACCATCAAAGCTTCAAAGGACAATAGAACCCCATAAAAAATGGGTTGGTATGCCAAACTCGCCAACCCACCAACCTACTTTTAATTTTAATATTTCAAAAATAAACTTATTTTTGAACCTTTAACCTCAACTTAAGTGGGTGGGAAGTTTGATTTTTTCAGGTTGATTTGGGTTTGGTTTTGAGAAAAATGAAATTATTCGGTTTTCATTTTTAGTTTAGTTCAATTTGAAAGAGTTTAGTTTCAACCTAGATCTGGTTTGATTCGGGTTCGATTTTGAAAAAATGAAATCATTGCCGTTTGGTGAAGGGTGAATGAGTCCATTTCACTCAACCATACTCTCCAAGTTACAATAAGTCAACGAACAATGCATATTTTAAATTTCTCAATTTAAAATAAGTCCAAACTAATAACAAAGAACAATTGTGAAATTTTTCCATGAGCACAAGTAGGTTCATGGTTGATAAGTGCAAAAGATGCCATCTTTACAAGGTCATTCTTGGATCATCTAGTGCACATTTGATGGCTTTTATGTTTGATTTGACCCTTAATTGCGTTAGAATGCTTGTTATTGCCATCGGACCCCGTTCCACGCTTTGTTAATTGTTTTGTAGGTAAAAAGATGTGCAAAAAGGTGGAAAATGGCTTTGATTTCGGGGAAGAACTCACAAGCGGAGTTGGAGTGCAAAATAGGCCTTGGACGCGCCCATGGACGCGCGTCCAAGGTGGCGTCCAAAGTTGAGCTCTCTGAAGTTTCAAAGCAGGATGCAGGTCTGCCTTGGACGCGCGTCCAAGGTGGCGTCCATCAGACTCCTCTCTGAAGTTTCAAGTCTGGACGCGATTAACCGCTTGGACGCGCCCATGGACGCGCGTCCAGCCTGGCGTCCATCGCGATTTTTACTCCCTATTTAAGATATTTTGGCGGAAAAGAAAGGGGATATCTCAATTCATCCACCATTCCACACCATAGACTTTCTCTCTCTAGGATTAGCCTAGAGAGATCTCTCCCAATTCACTCCACATTGCAATTCATAGGTTTAGATTAGGATTAGAGAAGAATTCCATTGTTGCAAGATTGTGATCAACATTCAAGTTCAATTTCGAGCTAAGTCTTCATTTTAATTTCTTGTCATTACTTTTGTATTTTGCTATTTCAATTCCAAGTATGATTAGTTAGTTCATTGTGGATTTGGATTGAGCAATTTTGTATGGATATTCTTGAGCTTTGAATTGATCAATTAGGTTTTGCAATTGCTTGATTATGAGTTTGATTGTGTGAGTGGTGATCTACTTTGACTCTTGTGTAGGAGTGATCAACCTATATGAGAGGTGTTTGGAGAAGGAGTCTCACCTACGAGAGTAGGGTTACTCCTTAGCCTAGCCTAGCACGTTTCCTTCCCGCCTTCGAGAGAAGGGGGATTGGAAGGCAAATAGCACACCATGTGTTCGATAATTTGCCTCACCTAGCCTAGTTGCCATGAGAATGGGACTATGGACTAGATGATAGGCCAATGACCACGAGAGTGGCGTTGGCATAGTTGCCTTGCCTCATTTTCATTATCTAAGTGTTGCTAGCCTAATATCTTAGGAAATCAAGGATACCTATATGAGTTGCAATATCCAAATCCTCTTTTCCAATTGATTGTTTCCATTGTTTGCTCCTTATTTTCATTATGTTTAATGCACATTTCTTACTATGTTTGGGTTAGCTTTTAAACACTAAACACTCTTGTGCTTAATCCCTTTACCGCTCAAATTCCCTCCTTGCCATCCTTTGAGAACGATACTCGGGAACTTCTTCCCGTTTTAACATCTACTTCTTTCCATCCACCGCGAAAACTACATTCATCAATGGTCATGGTTTAAACAGTGGCTCGCTACAAAACTTACAATGTCTCTCATTGATATCTGACTTATAGTACAACATACAGCTATTAACACAACAATCAATCTTTTTATGATCGAGCTCAAGCTTTGAATTGAAATCAACTTCTCTGAATCATAATACCTAAATGGTACTCAATTATCTGGACCCATTATATGCTTATTGTACTCAAATATTTGATCCATTACTAACTATGGAATGTTAAAAGTTGCCTTTATATTCATCATCTTCCGTGCATATGTCAACTTTGTTTACCTACCAGTCAATTCGAATTTACCGACCAACATGCGACTGTTTGGCGGAATTTCCATCCAACATTGTGTGTTGGACGGAATTTTTGTCCAATAGTCGCGTGTTGGACGGGAATTCCATCCAACTTTCCATCCATTTAGATTTAGCGACCGAAAGTTGGGATTTTTAGCATACTAACATTTGTGTTGGACGAAAATTGCGAGATTTCTAACCGTGAAAATTAGGTTTAGGGAATTATGAGATTGTGTGTGTGTGTGTATAGGATTGCAACCAATCGCAGCGCGCCACGAGTCCATATGTAGTTGTACCTAAGGTTATAACTAGGTGCATTTAGGTGCATGAATGTTAACAAGGTAAATTACTTGCATTTGTAAGTGAAAATAGGTGCACAAGTGCATGTAAAATGTATTGTAAAATGTGCATTGAGCATCAATACTAAGTACACCTAATGCTATAAATAGTTGCACCTAATGGTATAATTAGTTGCACCTAGGTGCACGAATGTTAATAAGGTAAATTACTTGCACTTGTAAGTGAAAATATGTGCACTTTCGTTATGTTTTTTAAATAGGATTTCCTCCGCTTAATGGATAACCATATGCTACCAATGGAGAATTTATTCTCATCTTCAATTGAGGTAATTGGATTTGCACCAATGGAAACCATAAACTTTATACACAATAGAGGGATATGATAGAGTTTAATAATGAGTGGAGTTCCTTCTTCCATTCTATCCCATTCACTCAGATACTGACCATTTATACTGGAAAAGTTCTTTTTTTTTTTCTTTTGTTATGTGCCAGCTGATAATCTAAACGAGTCGCACATACACCCTAG
>NC_044930.1:9587505-9606499 GCF_003576645.1 Ipomoea triloba
GCTCATCGGGATAGGGATAGGCAAAAGAGAGATTTTCGTCGGTTGTGGATCATGAAGCCAAAGCTCTTTTTTCCTGTTGAGTCATAGTTCGAGTAAGCCTTGAATGAGCCCCTCGAAAACTTGATGCAAAGAAATGCATTTTTGTTCGGCGTCTCCGAGCTATATATCCCCGTTTAATTCTGGTCATGGAATAAATGAAACTTTTTCGAATAACTCATTTTTTCTTTCTTTCAGCTATTCTTTTATTTACTCTGTCTTCTATTACTATAACTAACAAAAACTAACAAAACGGATTTCTCCAATGTATAAAATAAAAATTCCAATGGCTTTTGCTACTATAACCTTCCCAACCACGATTTTTCTTTTTTTGTTTAGGTATTTTACCACGAAACAAGAATAAGAAAGACATAAGAAATTTTATTTTCCTATAAAAAATAGAGTAAAAAAAATAAATAAATAAAACTAGATAAAGAAATAGTGGGGTTCCTTCGTTTCTATGGTTACTTCTGAAACGGTGAGGTCTTCTCTATACACCGGAGCCTTTCACTTCATTTAATCAACTAATCAACGTTATTGGGAACTTGTATAGTTCACATTCTTTGGCTCTACCCATGAATTTTCCAGTAATAGGTCTTTCACAACGAGATCTACTTATAAAGTAACGGTATTTAAGTATGAAAGTTAGCTGGGGTAGCTGGCCCTGTTAGTCCGTTCTTGCCAGAGTGGGAGCCTAATCGTTATGTTTTTTAAATAGGATTTCCTCCGCTTAATGGATAACCATTTGCTACCAATGGAGAATTTATTCTCATCTTCAATTGAGGTAATTGGATTTGCACCAATGGAAACCATAAACTTTATACACAATAGAGGGATATGATAGAGTTTAATAATGAGTGGAGTTCCTTCTTCCATTCTATCCCATTCACTCAGATATTGACCATTTATACTGGAAAAGTTCTTTTTTTTTCTTTTGTTATGTGCCAGCTGATAATCTAAACGAGTCGCACATACACCCTAGTATATGTTCCTGTAAGTGATTTTACTTGCACTTATTACTTGCAAATGTGCACCAAATACTTGCCTTATAACACATTTACTTGAACCAAAGATCGAGATATTTATGAAAATGCCACCGCGTCGTTTTTTTAAAATTACATCTCATTTGTTGATCTGGACACGTGGACGATTGTGGATCGTTCTTATTTCTCTCCTAGGCACCCGTTCTCATTAGAGTGCGCCCCTATATATATATATAATCGAATCGAACCAAAATCATTCAATTTGGTTTATAGAATATAAAATTGATCAATTTTTAATAATAAAACAAAATCAAACGATTGTGACGATATAAATGCTACTAATTAAAGAGTATTTTATGAAAAGAGTAACAAGGTAAGAAGACAATACTATTACCTTCTTCTTAACTTGTGAAAAGAAGGCAATGCAATTGCCTTTCTTTGTGGCATTCTCGGTTAAAGAAAAAGAAAATAAAAGAAGGTACTCCCATTACCTTCTTTTCAAATAGGATTTTGAAAAGAAGGTAATGACATTGGTACTTTACATATTTTTGTCTAGGGTTTTTAATTGACACATTTTTATCCAAATGATGTCAAATTCACACATTTAAAGCAATGATTCGAAGAGGAAAGATTAAAAATGTAAATAAAACAATTATCATATTCAGAGGCATGTATATCCAAAGCGTAAAACAAACCAAGAGGCTTATACACCTTTCGCAATTTCCATCGGGCCTTACCATCATGGGAAGTCGGAATTGAGGAAGATGGAGAGGTTGAAGCAATTGTATACACAGTCCTTTTTAAAAGAACACAAGGAGAACTTGGTTATGGAGGAGTGTTGGAAGAAATTAAAGGATTTGAAAGGCAGAGCGTACAGTTATTAAATAATGGGCAGATTCAGCAGCAGGGGGAGACATGTTCTTCTTGCTGCTTTTGGAAACAACCACAAGAAGGCGGAGGCGGCGGCTCTGATATTGAATCTCGTAGTCTTAGTAACGGAGAGGGTAAGCATAGGCATAGGCATTGCACATGTTTATTTGCAAGTTTTGGGAACAAAGTTCAATCACGGCGTATTAGAGATCCCCTCTTTTGCTCTCCTTTTTTTTTCAAATGGAAAGGGGGAAACCCGAATTACATAGCCCTCTAGGCTCAAATATTTAACCAAAGCGCGCGCCATTGGGGAATGCCCAACACGTCGTCGTTCAGAATACCACATATTTCTACTGTGGGAGACAACAAAATATGCATTCCTTTGGAAAGGCGGGTCGCCATTCTTGCAAGGAAATCAGCTGCCCGGTTTTGTTCCCGCCTGACAGCCTCAACCTGCCATACTTCAAAACAACGAAGCTTCCTCTTGTAGGCCTCCAAGATGTTATGGGCCACCAAAGTTGGAGGTGAATTGCTTTGAATATGGTTGACAATTTCGCTGGCATCGCACTCGAAAGTCACCTTTTGGAAGCCCAAGGCCGCAGCGAGTTGGATCCCTTTCAAAAGTACCCAGGCTTCGGCTCCGGTAGCATCTCGAATTAAGCCCCCTCTTCCAGCCCTGTTGATGCCCGGGTTGACCGAACCATCTGTGTTGATTTTCACAAAATCCTCTTACGGTTTTGTCCAGTGAATTAGGCTCCAAGCTGGCTCGGCTTCTGATCTAAAGGTCCCTTTTGCTTGTTCGAAGGCCTTATGAATTTTCATGGCCTTGGATTTAATCCATTCTAGCTTGAACTGTAGTGGTTTGGTTTCGTTGTTGAAGATGGCGCCGTTTCTCCATTTCCAAATCCACCACAGAGCTGTTGCTAAGAACGCGTTATCATTGAGGGGTCACGTGCCATTCCCTTTGCTTGAGATCCCTTCTTCTAGCCATGTGAGAAAGGGGAGCTGATTGGATCTATAGAATTTTGACGGAGAAATTCCTTTCCAAACTTCCACTACCACTGGGCAGCTCCGCAGGACATGTTCTATGTCTTCCACTATGTTTGTACATAGCCAACATTTGTCGGAATTGGATAAACCACGTTTGACCCTGTTGAGATTATTCATAATTTTATCATGTTGTACCAACTAGAGGAACATGCGAATACGGCTAGGAACTCTAAGCTTCCATATATTATTCCATTTGCCCACTGTTACCATCTCTGTATCTCCTCTTGCTATGTCATATGCTGACTTAACCAAGAATGTGCCTGATAGTTCTTTTATCCATCCTATTGAATCTTCTCATGCAGACTCTTCTGTTACTACAAATGCTTCAAGTTTCGATAAGGTCTGTTTTGGTAGCAAGTGTCTCAGGCTTTCCCATGACCAGCCCCTAGGTGCTACCCAGGCAACCGAATTGGTCTATTCTAAGGGAGGGACTGGACTGGTTGTAGTGTCAAGCAGTGGCCTGTCTTCGATCCATTTGTCCAACAAGAGGGTTGTATTCCTACCATTTCTAACATGTTTTCTGACTCCTATCTTAAGCAGGGGAACCGCTTTTAGTATGCCCCTCCATGCATTGGACATATTTGATTTAGGCCTCCATGTTGAGACTTCCAAGGGGTTAAACGTGTATTTGTGCTTGAAGATTTGTGTCCATGCAATCATCGTTGTTCAACAATCTCCATCCTAGCTTAGCCATGAATGCAAGATTCATTAAATCAAGTTTGCGAATGCCCAACCCACCTTGAGCCTTTGATTTAGTGACAGTCTCCCATTTAACAAGGTGGCATTTTCTTTCTCTGTCCTTGTTGCCCCCTAGGAAGCTTCTAATAGTCTTTACTATAGTTTCAATTACTCCTGCTAGCAACATAGTGGTCTGCATAGTAAAGTATGGAATAGAAGACAACACTGATTTGACCATCACATGTCTCCCTGCTAGTGACAGTGTTTTGGATTTCCATCCTATGAGTCTTCCTTTAATCCTTTCAATGACCCCCGTAAATGACTCCTTGTCTAGCCTGCCATGGATGGATGGAACCCCCATGTATCTTCCCAGGTTCGCCACTTTTGGAATCCCAATTGACTCACTTATAGCTTGCTGAAGTCCTTGAGATGTATTCTTCGAGAAATGTATTGCGGATTTCTGAAAATTCACCTTCTGCCCTGACGCCGCACAGAAACTCTCCAAGCAATTCTTCATCTCCAATCCTTGCTCGATTGTTGCCTCCTCGAAGAGAACCAAATCGTCTGCAAAAGAAAAGGTGGGAAATATTAGGGCCGTTTCTCGAAATTTTAATTCCTTTCCATCTACCTGGGACCGCAAAATTTTGTATTATATGACTTAAAAGTTCCATGCATAAAACAAAGAGTAAAGGGGAAATAGGATCTCCCTATCTGACACCGCGCCCTGGTCTAAACCATTCGGCTCTCTGTCCGTTCCAAAGCACTGCTAGTCTCGAAGAGGAAAGGCATTCGTTAATGTTTCTTCTCCACACTTGGTTAAAGCCAATGTTTGCGAGGGTGTTGTCAATAAAACTCCAGGACAGTCTATCGTACGCCTTTTCCAAGTCAACTTTCAAGGTCATCCAACTCGTAGCCCCGCTTTTCTTCTTCATTAAATTGAGTACCTCTTGATAGTCACTAAAATAAATGTTTGCAACTTTGTAAAATCGATAGTCTAAAAACTTGGTCTAAGGTTTCAAAAAAAAAAAATTGATCTAAAAACGATAGTCTAAATAAATACTACATTAATTGGGTTCGAATTTTTTTAAGTATTCTTAATTCTCTTTTGAGTAACATTGTCTTTGTCTTCATCTTCACTATTTGTCTTCTTCAATTCCTTTCTGTTGGTAGAGTGTTATTTGCAATTGGATTATTGTTTGTAGCATAGATGACAACATCGATCATGCAATGAGATTATGATGTAGGAAGCTATGGATTTTCCTTGTTGTGTATATGATTGGACCATAATTTGTTGTACTATAAACTCTTGATCTTGCAAATGTTTATTAATATTTTGCAGTGGTAGTTTGTTCTCCTACATGTCTCATGTGGAAGTATTGAATAAAATATTAATATTTATTATATTTGTATAGGTTCATTAGTAGTACCTTTTGTTCTATTTTCATAACTTGTTTACTTGATAGTAACAACAATAACTCTGCAGATAATTCGAATATTGATGTTACAACATGTCCAGTTTCATCAATAATTTTTACATGCATTTTGCACCTGTTAATTTTCATGTTCGTATTTTTAGAATTAGTAGGAATGAGTGTAGTACTTGATTTGTGTGTGTGTTTTTTTTATTGAATTGATATTAACCTTCAAGTTAAATTGTTTTTCATCTTGTGCATAATTTTAAAAAAAAAAATAGTGACCAAAATTAGGCTTAGAACGAAATTAATTGTAAATTTATATTAGTTCTAATATATTTAATGAATGCACAATAAGTATTTTACATACCGGATAAATTGTGCAGAGCTCCACAGCAACATTATATTGTCAGGTCTGACAACACGAATAACCTTCTCAACATCAACCGCGGAATCTTGACAAGTATATATATATGTGTTGTTCCAATAAACTAAATGGCATCAGGTTCCACAAGTGGAACTGGTCCATACTGGCTCTTCCTGATGACAACCAACTGAACCAAGATTCCATTATCAGCCAAGTCTAGCAACTCAGGTTGAGTTTCAGCTATGGCGGCCCCAGAATTAACTAAAGCTAGCTTGGCGAATCTGTGCTATAAAGCAAAAAACTTTTTTTTTTTTTTGGAGAAAGCAAAAAACTTCAACTCCTTGAAATCCAACCATTTCTTATCTATAAAAAGCATTACGTACGATTTCTTATCTATAAAAATCAACCAAATGCCAAATAAACCTTGGCAAAAAATACTCTTCTGTGTCAAAGGCTGCAGTGAGGTATGTATATGCTTCGTTGCTCTTTCAGTTTCATTCATGCTTTCAAAGTTTCAAATTAAACAATACGATTTCTTATTTGTGAAGTTCCCCCTCCTCGCCCTGCCCCCTAATTATTGTGGCATGTCTTGAGTGAGTTCATGTGTACTTCAGATAGTTAAAATAATCACAACTGTGATTCTATGTTAAATAGCATTTAGAGGTCACTAATTAGGAAAGTCCATACTTTCTTGACAACTAACTTAAGAGGTGGAAAACTATAATATATATACTATGTACCTGTATACATAGACGTATGCATTCAAGGTATTTTTATTTGAAAAAATGCATTCAAGGTATAAATGTATACATATATATAATTCTTACACAAATATTTGCATGCAATTCATAATCTATGGAGGTGCATTTTTATTATGAAATCTACATACATGATTTAGGTAACTAGGTAAGTATATTTTCCCATCTCAGATTAAATAATCACCATGTAACATCCAAGTAACTTTTCATAAGAGTTTGGATATATATATATATAGGGGTTTATAATCAAGCTAAGTAAAAACCATGTCCCATGGTGAGAATGTATGGACAAATCCAAACCATTGATCTAATAAATTTAATGGTTGAAAATAAACAAAACTTTGTAATATTAATAAAAATGACGTGCTAATTTTGATTTTAAAGATCAATGTGTTTGTATTTGTCCATACATTCTCACCTGGGAGGAGTTCTCATATGATTAGGAGTATATATATATATATATATATATATATATATATATATATATATTCTAGGAGAACACATGAGATGTCTCAGTAATCAGAAAATGATCTGAAAAGAGTCAGACAAGTGTTCCAAGAGATGAATGGTTAATTTCATGGCTGCCATATTTTGTTGTGTAATCTACAGTAAATACTAGAAAATATATCTTTAGATAAAGTTCTCAATTACACAACTTAACATGAAAATTCTTGACAAAGCAACCCGAGATTTCTGTATACGTTCTTGTATATCATAGGTCTTAATCAGGTATCCTTGTTGCTTGTAAAGGGGGTTTAAAGACTTATAGGAAGGTGATTTCACGCTTAAAAATTCCATATGATTCTGTTTTGGTTTCCTTATTTTCTTTTGTATTTTTTGTTGTATCTCAAAAATACTGCAGAATACAAACACGCTTTGCAACAAGCTTCATACTAGTTTCATAGATATACTTGATGAGCAATGCCATGGCGTCTCATATTGGCGACAATCCACAAGAACAAAATTCAACAAATGAGAAGGTTTGCGCTCATTCTCTTACCAATATTTAAGACTTTGTGGTCAAGTAATACATGCCTTTGATTTTATGTTCAAACGTCAGAGATTTGACCTCCAATTCTCTTAGTTTTTTTAGTAAATTTTCAATATAATAAAATCATTTACCATTTGACAAGAAAATAAAACTTTTTTTTGAGAATAGAAAATAAAACTTTTATTCATTGAGATTGTGAATTGAATAATCTCACCCTACGTTACAAAAAATAAATAGATAAAATCATATATTATCATGCTAGATGGTTAAAAAAATATATTAGTCATGTAGCTTGATCTTAAAATTATTAGTGCAGTTTGTATGTAAGAGTGCAAAACAAAAGCAATTATGTTTGCCAAGTACCTTGTGCTCAATTGCAAGATCGAATCTCATACCTAATTCAGCCATTGACTATAGTGATTATTGATTCTAACCGTCGATGACTAAATTGGGTATTAACAGTGTGTATATATATATATATATATATATATATAGGTATCGGATCATATTAGAACAAGTGGAGAAAATTAAGAACTAATAACAACCTTACATCTGGAAAAATTGAACGCATACCAGATCATATTAAAAAAAAATGCGGTGGTAGTTTAGTAATTATCACCAACTTTATTATGCAAACGTGGGCACTAAAATATGCTATTTAGGGGGCGTTTGGTTCACGGAATCTTAAATTACCCTAGGTAATAAGATTACCTCCAGGAAGGTAATGTGAGATTTTGGGAATGTAAGATTACCTTATGTGTTTGGTTTGGATTGTGGAATATAATATTACCTTGTTTGGTTAAGGGTTATATTTTAGGTTATATAGGTCAATTTACTATAATGCCCTCAATAATATATATATATATATATATATATATATATATATATATATATGTGTGTGTGTGTGTGTGTGTGTGTGTGCGCGCGCGCGCACTTATTTATTTATATGTATATATGAATGTATATCAATGCGTAAATATTAAAAAAAAATTAAATATATAAATATACACACATGTATATTTGATTATATAAATATATATTTATTTCATTATTATTATTATTATTATATAAGGAATAGTTAACAAGGGCAAAGTTGGAATAATTCAAGGTAATCTAATATTACCTAAGAAAATGGGGGTAATCACATTACTTTGAAACATTACCGCCACATCAACTTTGAGGTAATATCACATTACCAGGTAATCTGATAACTTGAACCAAACAAGGTAATATAACATTACCATACTCAGATTACCTAGGTAATCTAAGATCTAGGAGCCCAAACTATGTGATTGAATAAAGCCTCCTCTATCTGTTGCGGCTCCTATTATTGGTGAGGGATCCACTCTACACATTATCTTTGGGCGTTTTACTCTCTTTCAAAGAGATGACTATTCAAATTACCTGAACTAAACACCCCCTTAGTATTAACTTCCGTATGGGTCAAACTTAATGTGCATGGTTTTTCTTCTTAAGGTGCGTGATTTGGTGCTTAAGGTCTGTGGTTTTGAGCTTAGGTGCGTTACTTGTCGAAACTTAAGTATATTTATCTAAAGCTTTAGGTGTGTGGTTTTCCTTCTTAAGGTGTATGATTTTTTTGTTTAAGGTGCGTGGTTTTGAGGTTAAGGTGCGTTAGTTGTTAAAACTTACGTGCGTAGCTTTAAAGTTTTAGTACGTGATTTTCCTTCTTAAGGTGTGTGATTTGTGTGCTTAAGGTGCATCGATTTAAATTTTTCTAAAAAAATATAAAAAAAATGGATCACATATACATACAAATGAGTTCGCGTGCGGTTGTGAACCTAAAGATTAAGGTGCGCCATTTTAAAACAAGCTTTACCTATGGAGGCTCAAACCCAATCCCTCCCATGAGAGTACATGGCGGGTGCCACTAGACCACAAGATCTTGGCAACCCTTCCCTATATATATATATATATATATATATATATATATATATACTTACTTTGAACTCTAATACTGACTACAATTCATCAACCTAACAGGCAAAAGATACCATGATTGAAGACATGGAGGGAGCAACGTTAACGCATCTACAAGATTTAGCAAACTGTGAACCATTAAGAATCCTTTGGGAAAAGCTTAGAAATGTAAAACAATTATCTTCAGAATCATGTATATTTCAAGTGAACGAGAGGCTGCGTAATACAAACCCAGAGGCTTATACACCTTTGACAATATCCATCGGGCCTTACCATCATGGGAAGCCGGAGTTGAGGAAGATGGAAAGGTTGAAGGAATTGTATACACACTCCCTTTTACAAAGAGCAGGAGTGGGTGTGGAGGTGTGTTGGAAGAAATTAAAGGAGTTGGAAGGCAGAGTTGAGAGCTATTATGGTGATGAGATAGAAGAAGAATTTAGTGGGGATGAATTCGTGAAGATGTTATTGCTTGATGGTTGCTTTATACTGGAATTTGTTATTAGATTATATCATCGAGCGTTTGGCCATGGACAAGAATACAAGGATGATCCCATTTACATGATTAGTGGGATGGAAAGTAATATTGTTCGTGACATGTTGCTCCTGGAAAACCAGCTCCCCTTCTTTGTTCTGCAACAACTCTATGACATGATTGTTAGAATTCCTGGCAAGCCAGAATTCTCAATGCTGATAAAATTTGTATTTCGGAATAATATACCAAAGGTGAACATTAGCTCCTTTGTCAATACTGAGGCCAACCCCCGAGAGATAAAGCATTTACTTCAGTTAGTGCACATTCTCTGCCAACCCCAACCCCAAAATAATGGGCAGATTCAGCAGCAGAAGGCATGTTCTTCTTCTTCTTGCTGCTTTTGGAAACAACCGCAAAGCCAAGGCCAAGCCGGCTCTGATATTGAATCCCAAAGTCTTAGTAACGGACAGCATAGAGATAGGCATTGGGCATGTTTTCCTTGCAAGTTTTGGGAACAACCACAACAAAGTACAGACGTTCATGAGGTTGAATTATTCTGTATACATGCTGCAAGTGAGCTTCAAGAAGCTGGAGTTGACTTCAAAAAGCTTGGCAAGATTAGTAACACCTCTTCTGATGAAACCATAAGTCTATTTGATATAAAGTTCAATCACGGTGTGTTAGAGATCCCTTCTTTTGGTCTCTTTGATTCAACAGAAACATTCTTTAGAAATCTCATAGCCTACGAGCAGCATTCGCCAGATGTGCGTCCCAAGTATTTCTCAGATTATTCCCACTTCATGGACGATCTTATTAATACTGAGAAGGACGTCAACTTACTTCGTCTTAAAGATGTTTTTGTAAATGGATTGGGAGATGACAAAGAAGTGACCCGTCTTTTTAACAAACTTAGCAAAGGGGTTATGCATTACACTGATGACTTCTACTACAAAGATGTGTGCACAGAATTGAATCGACATTGCAAAAAACCCAGGAATGTGTTGATGGCAAAACTAAGACACGATTATTTTAACACTCCATGGGCAGGGATTTCTACCTTTGCAGATATACTACTTCTTACGCTCACTATTGCACAGACTGTCCTATCTGCGCTTGATCTGCATAAGTAATTTCAGCAATATCTACTTCTGTCTCCTAAATATAATAAGAGCTAATGCCTGTAATAATATGAACTAACTTGTTTGTTTTTATTTAGTCTTCCGACATTTTCAAAGCTACACTTTTTCACTCATTACATTTTGTAAAAACTTTAATAACAGAATATTTCAGTTAACTATTTATATTATTCTTAACCGAATAAAGTTCAAATTGGAAAACGTGAATGTGCAATTTGATCATTGTACGAAAAAACAAAAGTGTAATTAAGAATTAAGTCACTCAACACTCCAAATGTATGCAATTTCACCTTATAGCAAGTTAACACCTAATCTAGCAGATTGCATGATGACTTGGTAAATTTCCTTTTCATTTCTTCTTCTCCTTTTTTTTTTAAAACCCTTTTCATAAAATCTATTGTAGCACGCACCTGGTCCTTTCCTTTCTTTCTTCAATCTTTCTTCCACCATGTATTAGGCAAATTAGACAAACTAAGTTTCAATCATTCTTTTTTAAAAAAAAAGAAAAAACTTCAATCAGAAATCCCCAAATCAATTGTGAAATTCTCAAATCACACATGAAATCCCTATTTGGTTCGTTGTTGCTTCGGGGTTTCATCAAATTGAAGTTTATCAGTTCGTAGCTTCATCAATTTCCAGTTTCAATTTCTTACATCCCGTTTGATTCGCTGAAAAATATTCGCTTAATGAGGATTTAAATTCCAACACAAAAATATATACAAACTCGAGGTATATATAAAGATTAATGTTGATTAAGGCAAAACAATCCACCAGACAGAGATTATAAATGCTCTGATACCAAATGTAAGATCAATAATACTGTATAAACATACAAAATGAATCTATGAGAAACTTAACTCGTAATAGCGGAAGCATAAATCGTATTGATCTCCAGCCATAGTTGATACCTTGTTGTGTTGCCTCTTGAACTGTAGATCGTCGTTTTGTCTCATACTTAACTCAGAACCCTAGATAGTGTACTGGTATAATCTGAGCAGTATGAGTATCATGTCTTTAGGTGCTATATAATTGTCTGTCCTACATCCCATCAATGCAAGCTTATATAGGCATATGGTGGATTGGACTAAACCTAGATGTCCAATCCAACCTATAACTTAATGGGCCTAGTCCACTTGCACCACATTATTAAGGCCCACAATATATATAATATATTGTATTAGGGAAAAGTCTTACACATAATACACATACACATAAACACGGTATAATAAACATAAATTAAACACTTAACATAATACACAGAATTCACGTTCATTAATAACATTGATATGCACGTGACAACCAAATAGCTCTTCACATTGCCTCAAATCTAGTCTATCATGAGAGGACCAAACACATTGAGGTTGACTTCCACTTCATCACCAGGGAGAAAATTGCATCAGGGAGTATTAAGACTAGCTTTGTCAATTCTGCATATCAATTAGCTGATATTCTAACAAAGTCTCTTACAGCTCCTAGAGTTGGGTATATTTGTAACAAGATTGAAGCATATGATCTATATTCTCCAGCTTGAGGGGGAGTGTTGAAACCCTAAGCCTATATAAATAGTGGTAGTCTGAACAGTTCTTAATATGTGAAATATATGAATTCTCTATTCTCTTACATCTTTAACAAACACTCAAATCTACAATTCTTAGACTATTTAAGATTTGCATATTTAGTATTAACATTTTGCATATTTAGTATTAAAACATTGCACTTGCAAAAATGTGAAAGTGCATTGCACTTAGAGTTTTGATTTATGACTGATTTTTTAATTTTATTTGGTTTAGTGGTTCACTTTTTACTACTTAAGGTCTATGATTTATGGTTTAGATTTATAATTTAGCTTTTTTGTTGATTTTATAAAATTTATCAGGTTTGCTTATTTAGTTGTTAAAGATTGCATATAAACAAGTGTTTAAGTTTGCTACTGAAGTTGATGATAATTATAAAAATGTCATCGCGTTTTCTTTAATTTGATCATATCGATCGAATTTTTATATATGTATGACTAAAATTTGTTCTTATTTTTCTTCTATGATACTATTCTCACAAGTCTGTATGTATGTAATGAGTTTTGGATAGCGTCAAACGAGGTCAGAGTATATAAGGCCAATGTTCATTCAAATTTGGATAATTCTAAATATATTTGGATTTAGATTTGAAAATAACTAATTAAATGGGTTGGTACTCTATCTATTATCATCTCCTAAAAACATGAAGTCCATGGAAGTAGGTTATTGTGTTATACTGCGATAAGTAAACAAAAGGTGGGTAAACCAAAAAAAAAAAAGAAGGATTGAATTAGATGTAGTCATAGTTGTTGGTATATAGATAGTAAGAATAATGATGATAATAATAAATAAATAAATAAAAAGAGGTAAACATTGTGATGATGGAGTATGGAGTTTTTCCACGGTTTTTAAGAATTTTTTTAAGTGTGATTAGAAAAGAGAAAATGGGATGGGATGAAAAAAAAATATGATTTAACAAAAAAAAATTGTTGTAAGGCCTTCGAATTTCACCTAAAGAATTACTATTCCGATATCTCCATTTTTGCAGGCCAATCCTTTTTTTTTCTCATTCTTCATTTCTCTCACTTCCAAATAAACATACGCTGTACTAAAAACTCCCAAATAACCATTGATGTAGATGCTCTAAGAATATATAAATAGGTTGATGAGTAGATAAGTGAATCTAAGTTTGTAAGTAAGGATAACCATGATTATAGATACAATTATGTGAACTTTGTATTTTAAAAATAAGAAAAATATTTTTCAAACGCTTTATTTATAAAAGTTGAAAAAAATGAAAAGATTGTTTTCAAAATATTTTTGAAAAATCTCATGTAATAAAAGAGAAAATGAAAATAGGTGTAATAAAAGAAAAGGTTTAATTTTAATTTTTTTTTTAAACAAAAGGTTTAATTTGTTTACAGCTATGGTCACGCCCCCACCCTCGTCTCTCTCAGTGGAGCTTTGACTTCCAGCAAACACCAATAATACTTCCACATCTCTCTCTCTCTCTCTCTCTCTCTCTCTCTCTCACTACATATATATACAGGGATTCGCATATATACATATTCTCTTTCTACATGTACTGTGTTTCGGAGTCCGATCGCTTCTTTATTTGATATATTCAAACTATTTGCTTGCCTTGAAAAGTTGAAGACTTGCGGACAAATCCAATTCTCTCGCCCTCTGCTTCCTCTGCACTTCACTCTGATTCTTTCAAGTCAGTAGCTCTTCTTTCCCTCTCCTTTTCTCTCACTATATTTGTGTATGTATTTGTATAAGCATGTTGTGTGTTTTTTTCCCTCATTTTTAAGTTAGGGTTTTTGATCTGCTAACTTTATTTGAATTGGGTTTGCTCTTTCCCCTTTGATTTGTTTAAAAGCTGATTAGTCAAAGTGTGAATCCCTACTTTTCAGATCATTCCGATTTCTCATTTTGAACTTCCTGAGTTTAATTGGCGCGCCTTCTCGTAATAATAGTTTTTTAGATCATTTGTTCGTGTGCTCAAATCTTCCAGTTTTTCGAACAGGTGGCGAGAATTGTATGTTGTGGTTTGATTTTGGTGGTTGGTTGTGATATTATAGGAAATGTATGGAAATGTCGAGGCATGAACTGTAGACTTGAGAAATGGGGTGTGTTTTGGGTCGGGAAATCTCGTCCGGCATAGTATCTGAAGCAAAGGAAGAGAGGAGAGTTGAGAATTATGAGAAGAGGAGTAAAAATACAAGTGTTGAGTCCACTGAGACTTTAGAGGTTTCAGGGGTAAGGAAGTTGGATGCAGTAAATGATTCTGCTGAAGGTAAAGATGCTGGCGGTGGGACTAAAAAGGAGGAAAGGATAGAAGGTGAGGGAAGATCAAAGGGCGATAGGAGGCGGTCTAAGCCAAATCCAAGATTGAGTAATCCCCCTAAGCACAAACATGGTGAACAGGTTGCTGCTGGATGGCCATCCTGGCTTTCAGCTCACGTTGGGGAAGCAATTGAGGGTTGGCTTCCTAGACGGGCTGACACTTTTGAGAAAATTGATAAGGTACACTGTGATTGGGCTTTCTAATGTGTATATGCCTAATTTATTGTTTCTTTACTTTTTGCTTCATTAATATGCTTGATATTTTTTGTGTTCTTAGATTGGTCAAGGAACGTATAGTAATGTATATAAAGCAAGGGACACTATAACAGGGAAGATTGTTGCTTTAAAGAAAGTGCGGTTTGACAATTTGGAACCAGAGAGTGTGAGATTCATGGCAAGAGAAATAATCATTTTGCGACGTCTAGATCATCCCAATGTTATCAAATTGGAAGGTTTGGTTACTTCAAGAATGTCATGTAGTTTATACCTAGTATTTGAGTACATGGAACATGATTTGGCTGGACTTGCTGCAAGTCCAGATATCAAGTTTTCTGAAGCCCAGGTTAGAGAGATGATCTGTAATTTGTATTTTTTTTTCATATACAAGTCATTGTCTTGGTTATATTGCTAAAATATAGGAAGTGGTGATGTTACTTTAATGTAGCTTATTTCTTGCAGGTGAAATGTTATATGCATCAGCTTTTGTCTGGTCTTGAGCATTGTCATAATCGTCATGTGCTCCATCGTGACATTAAGGGGTCAAATCTTTTACTTGACAACTCAGGGATACTCAGAATAGCTGATTTTGGATTGGCTACTATATTTGATCCTAACCATAAACACCCTATGACTAGTAGAGTGGTCACACTTTGGTATAGACCACCTGAGCTTCTTTTGGGTGCAACTGATTATAGTGTGGGTATTGATTTATGGAGTGCAGGATGCATTTTGGCAGAATTATTAGCCGGAAAGCCTATTATGCCTGGTCGTACAGAAGTAATGCTCCAACTTTATCCATATCTTTACAATCTTTTGTCATTTGGTGTTAATAATTTTACTTATGGTTTTCTTGCTCATCCATGTTGATCTAATTTATTTTCCTTTTCTTCTTTGAGCCTTCTTTATTTTGCTTAAAGAGTTGACATTAATTCTTTTTTCTTACCTTAGCTCTTTCAATATGTTTTTGTTCCTCAAAGTACCCCCATTATTTTTTTGATAAATCATTCTTTCATCAACATTTACATCCTCATCTTCCTTTCTCTTTAATTTTTGATAAATCAGTAATTGTTAATTGAAGAATCTGCATAGATCTTTACATGTCCCAAAAGAGAAAAATAATAATAATAATAATAATAATAATAATAATAATAATAAAGAGATTAAAGTCCCTCCTTGAAAGGTACAACTATGTCATGGATTTCTTATTCTTGTGCACTATTATTAACCAATTGAAGCCTTGAAGGTTATATAAGCTCTTGTTTTGGATTGTATTAAATAAATCTACATAGGTACATATCATGTTGCAGTCTTCTATTTGAGGTTACTGACATTGATATTTTCCATCATTAAGGTAGAGCAACTACATAAGATATATAAATTATGTGGTTCACCATCTGATGAATATTGGAAAAAGTCTAAGTTACCAAATGCAACATTATTCAAGCCACGAGAGCCATACAAGCGATGCATTAGAGAGACATTTAAAGATTTTCCACCATCATCGCTGCCACTGATCGATACACTGCTTGCAATTGATCCAGCAGAACGCAGGACTGCAACCGATGCGTTACGAAGTGAGGTAAGTCCTCTTACATTATAAAGTTACTATTTACTGCATTACCCTGCCCTCTGTAATGCTTTCCCTCCCTGTCAAACTGCACATGAATCTCCAACCTATCTGCTCCTAACCAACATTACCCACTCTCAAGTTAGAGACATTTTTTAACTTCTAGTTTTACTTAAATTCTAAAGTTTTTAGACTTTTCCTGCAAATTTCCATTTGGTCTTCTTTATACCACAAGGGGGAAGGAAGAGGATGGGAGGGGGTGGCTCCCTGCCACCTGCTCTAACCAGCATACAATTGCTGATCACAGATTTATGTACTTGTCACTGTGTGTTTGAGTCCAAATTTCCATGGGTGTATGTTTTCTCATTCTAGTCTTTTGACAAAATGATTGTTAAACATATGGTATGCATATATGCTCAACTAGAAGTATAGAACTATGGAAATCAAGATTTTTCATAGATGATTCATGAAAGTATTCTAATGAACACACTCTCTATTTTCCAACACAATGAATTCTAGGACTAACAGTTTGCTTTCTGAATTAGTGATAATGGCTAAGCAATGTCAAAAATTGCTCGCTGTTATCATTAGTATATTATAACTTCTGATTCCACTATTTTATTTGCTAGTCATGCTTTTACCATTATGAACTCTAGAAGATATGTCACTTTTAAGTCAGACTGCAAATCCCCTATTCAAGTTGCAGATCCCTTGTATTTCCTAAAAGTTGCTCAGGTTCTACAGAGTACTGAATTACTATGTTTTGCAGTTCTTTACAACAGAACCTTATGCTTGCGATCCATCTATTCTACCAAAATACCCTCCAACCAAAGAGATGGATGCAAAACGGCGTGATGATGAGGCTCGGAGGTGAGGAGTATATATTTCTGCCAGTAGACATTAGGTTTCTACTAAAGTTGCAGAATTGATTTTATATTAAAACCACTGATCCCTAGCTAAATCAATGAAGCGCCTGTCAAACTTTTCAAATTGGTTAAAGTTTGTAAGATCAGAATTTTGTTTGTTGTTCATAAAGAAAGAATAGCACCATGTATCCATTCTAGTGCCTCTTTTCTTTCTAAGGTGCATATGTACTGGTAATGAATTACAGATATTGTCATGTTTGCATTTTCTGCTTGTGTAGGCTAAGGGCAGCTAATAAAGCCCAGGGTGATGGTACTAAAAGAACACGGCACCGCGACCGTGCTGTTCGTGCAATTCCTGCGCCAGATGCCAATGCTGAACTTCAAGCTAATATTGATGTATGTCTTTCTTCTATTTTCAAGAATTCTCTACATTTGGTGGATAATTGGATATACATATTCTTTTTTTTTTTTTTGAAAACGGATATACATATTCTACTTTCACAGGTTTTTGCATTATATACATGTCACTCTGTATGTTTATTTACCTTTGTTATCCATTCTATTGATGGATAATTAGTTATACGTATTCTAATTTCTTTCTTAATTTGATATACATAATTTGTTACTCCTTTTGGATTATAACCATGTTGCAATTCCACCAGTGTAGTCCTGTTCAGAGTTAAAAATTAGATTTTAAAAATGTATAAGTCGCAGTGACACTCTTCCAAGTCAAAGTCCACCTCAAAGAAAATGGATAAAGTAACAATAAATGTTAAATTTCATTTCAAGAGTACAAATATATGAATTAAAGGAAAATTTTCTCAAGGAAAAATAGTAGTTACTCACTAAGAGTAGCCTTCTGATAAATTCAACTGTGAAGCACATGAAATTTATGACAGAGCACTACTTTTATGCGGTGTTTGAGGCAAGAAAGGGACTAAATTTTTGCCAGACATCACCATAGCATAATATTGGAAGCTTAATGGTATTTTCAGAACTAAACTACTTACAACATGGTTAAAGGAATAATGAAGTACAATTATGGGATCAGAAGATAGGTGAGAATGGAAAATGCTCTAAGTTAAGGGTTGAATGTGTCTAACTTTGGTCATAAAATTGGTAGGTGCCAATCTCCAACAAATTTTATGTAGAATACATTTGAAAAAGAAAAGAAAAGAAGAGTTTAATTATGGGATAGAAGGATGGGTGAGGATGGAAAATGCTTTAGATTAAGGGGTGAATTTTTCTGATTTTTGTCATAAAATTGGTAGGTGTCCATAATTCTATCCTCTCAAGCAAATGATATGTGGAATACATTTGAAAACCTTATATTCTTGTTAAACACCTTGATGATTACTTTTCTCCACCATTATAATTGGTCAGTGATTGAGTGCTTATTGACATATTTGTGATCATAGTGACACTATATTTTTTTATTGAGAGAAGTACTTGTGCATATATTTCAGGTGGAAGGAGACATTAATATTTGTTTATAATGAAATTGAAACTGTTGAGTTGGGAGTAGAGAATGATGAGAGAGTATTTACCAATTTGGTTAAAAAGTGCAAAAGATGATTGGAAATGGAACTGAATGGCTTTAGTTTTTTCATTCTCTCCAAATTGGACCACAATAAAGTAATACAAATTGTTTTCTTGTAGAAATAACCACCCCTATGGCCCTACCCCACCCCATTTCCTCTCCCTCTCTCACATTCTCACTCTTGTGAGGTGGAGCGTGGTTTCATGCCCCCCCCCCCCCCCCCCCCCCCCCCCCCCCCCCCCCCCCCC